>NC_142929.1:9752786-9785286 GCF_046866305.1 Octopus bimaculoides | reverse complement strand
CGTAACTGTTTCTTCATTGAGTGAACAAGTGAAAGTCGGAGGGCGCCAAATCCAGGTTGGATTCTTGATGTAGAAAGAATGAAGAAAGACGTGTTCAGTCGAGTATTGTCAAAGTGAATGTGGATCGCTCTAGGTTTTTGTTTTCTTCCCCGTAATGGCTTCGCAAAGATTTTTGAAAGCCTCTGTATAATGCTCGCAGTTCACGTTCCACGAATGATGCTCAGGTCATCTACTAAAACAATCGCAATTACTTTTCGCTTTGGTCGTTGGCTTTTAAACTTCTTTGCTCATGGAGAAGAGATTTTAGGGTTTCTGTCATTTATTCCAGTGTGAATCGATTTGTTCATTTCCTGATGATTCGTTATGTGTGGTCTGATATGATGGCCTACCACTGCATGATTTTCTTCAATGATGCTTTCCCCTTCTTCAAACTTCTCCATCTATTGTTCCCCATAAACAATCAGTAACATTCTTTGGATGTTGGACATTTCATCTGCTTCGAATACATTATTTGCCTGCAATGAAAAATAACAAGAAGATTTGAATAACATGTAAGATCTGAACACCCTTTGTTAGTAAAAAAAAAATGCTATGCACATTTTCCCGTGTGTTTGTATGTGTGTACGTACGTATATACACCTGCCTCACTGCCTGCCTGCCTGCCTGCCTGCCTACCTACCTACCTGCCTACCTACCTACCTACCTACCTATCTATATACATACAAGCATGCATACATGTGGATATTTTTGATTCCACTTTAGACAACGGGCATATGGCGTAGTGGTTAATAGCGCGGGATACTAACCCCAATATTCCGAATTCAATTCCAAGCAGTGACCTGAATAATAATAATAATAATGATAATGATAATAATAATAATAATAATAATAATAACATCGAACAATAGCTCAGGAATAAGAACCCAGGTTCGAAATTTCCTCAAGACACCTGATGAAGGCTGGACGGTATATCAGCCGAAACGTTGTGTTAACAACAAACAAGATGAGGACAAATATCCGTCAAATGTAAATAATGTAAATAATATAAATAGAACGTTGTTTACGTCGGGTATTTTGACTTGCATTTAAAATGCGTTCATCTTCGTTTTCTCCTTGTTATTTTGCAAAACAAAGTATAAAAAAAAAATCCAAAGACAAAAAATATCAATTCGCATATCATCATTCACAATAAAACATTTTAACGTTTGAGCCAAAATAGCCCCTCCTCTCAAAAAATCTCCGTCAATTGCCAAAGAAGAATATACTAGACGCTCATTGGCGAAAGTAAAAGCTAGAACTGACATAAACTCAATTTCTTCTACAAAACAAAAAAACTCTCCATCATCATCATCATCATCATCATCATCATCATCATCATCATCATCATCATCATCATCATCATCATCATCATCATCGTTGGCATGGAGTGGTTAGGCAGTTCTCTATGCAATCTGCGTTATCTGCCATAAAGAGCAGCAGATAAACTACATTTTTTTTTTCTCTCAGATTTAAATATTTCCATTATCAAATTTTAGTTCCGCATGAATGTCATCGCGCAAATAATAAAAATAAAACATTGTATGAAGTCCATAACATTTTAACTATTCAATAACTTTCTCGGGATTTTTGCAAATAATTCTCGAGTTTACAATCAACCTACTACAATATTGATGAAGAGAATGAAAACATTGCCAAACTGGCTTACTACAATACATCACGAAAGTATTCTGAAAATTTGAGAAAAGGATCAACATCCGTTTGTTTCCGAATCATTTACACACACACACACACGTATACACACACACACACACACACACACACACACACACACGTATATACACACACGTATACATGCACAGAAATGCATACACACAAACACGCGCAAACACGCACACTCACACAATTAATTACCAGATTTATGCGATATGCTATGGTGCAATTAAAGACTCCATCAATAAACACAACCGAAATAGCTGTAGTATATTTGAAACATCATTAGACAAAATATATATATTAGACAAAATAAGATAACAAAACCAAGGCTGTGATGAGTTTTCAGGACATTTATAAGGAAGAAGATATATAGTCTTACAGCTGTTTCTGGGATATTATGGATATCTCTTCATCAGAGACAGTGCGAGATGGTTACATAGAGGTAAATATTTGAGTATATATATATATATATACATATATGTATATAATGTTTGTGTATGTGTGTGTGAGAGTGTGTACATTCATGGAAGTTATACGGAGTTGCGTTTTAACACCCGCCACCAAGCTGTTTCGAAGCAGTTAAGATTGAGATAATTCATAACAAGAATTGTCATTAAAACCATCACCGACTTTGTCATAACAAACAATCGTTCGTTCCCAGTAAAATCAATTTCGAAAGGCGGCGAACTGGCAGAATCGTTAGCACGTTGGGCTTAGCGGTATTTCGTTTGTCTTTATGTTCTGAGTTCAAATTTCGCCGAGGTCGACTTTGTCTTTCATCCTTTCGGGATCGATAAATTAAGTGTCAGTGAAACACTGGGGTCGATGTAATCTACTAATCCCCTCACTCAAATTTCAGGCCTTGTGTCTACATCAGAAAGGATTATAATCAACTTCGACAAGTTACATAACAACAACTTATTTATATCATTGTAATCACCACTGATGAACGGTTTCATTGCAATCGATATGGAGCTGCATCATAACAGTCATAATTAACATCTCATTTCAACTATGTTCGTACTTATATTACAACCATAATCTCCTAATATAATAATGAGCGTAGTGTTTTTATATATCTGTATATATATATATATATATATATATATATATATATATATATATATATATATATATATATATATATATATATATATATATATATATTCAAAAAGTAATGCCATTTTGTTTAGGACAGGTATAATTACCAACACACGAACATGTATCATACATCAAAATGAAGTTGGTCCTCTGTGGATAACATCCCTACTTCTCAAAATAGTGACCGTTTCTCTCAATAGCAATGAGAGCATGTATCCCTGTCCCGTAAAATTCTGTTGACTGTTCTTTGAGCAACTTCTTCACTACAGTTTCCACTTCCCACTTCCTCGTCACTGGAATAATGTTTGCCTCTCAAACCCTCTTTCGTGGCGCCGAAGAGATGATAGTCCAGTGACGATGATAATCTGGTACTCGACTGACGAAAGAAAACTCCGAATGATCCGTCCTTGATTTTTCATGTCTCTTTTTGTATCATCCAACAGTCCGGATGTTTTGTTATCGGCTGTCACGTTCTTGTCCCATTTTTTGTATCCTTATATATATATATATGCTTTGTTAAAAAGCAGCAAAAATATCACAAAAACTGTTACTCAGAGTTTCACGTTCCCGTTCGTTGGACAGTTTTAGAGAGAGAGAAAGTGAGAGGGAGAAAGAGAGAGAGAGGACGAAATATGAAGGAGAAAATACACTCAACAGACGAAACAAACAAATGGATTTTAAGTTTATTCTGCATCTGCTCTCTTGCTATGGATTCTAATAGTTTCGATGTCTACGGAAAACTGCACGTATGAATGGCGTCAACAAATATTGGATACGGTTCTCAGGCATTTAATACAGTAGAGATGTGATACAAAATCAAGGTCGAACATAGAGTTGAATCTAAGAGACTGAGATGGAGAAAACGCATGGACAGGAAGTGGAAGTCTAGCTAAGACTATTGATTTGATTATTAAAAAAAAATCTGCTTTAAATAAAACGAAATTAAATTAAGCGTTAATCATTTACGGTGAAAATCGAACAATGCTATAAAATAATATTGCATCAGTTACGGCGCAGAAGAAAATTATCGAAGAGAGTCCTAAAGTAAAACAACGGAGAGTAAGATGATACGTGTACACAATAGTTGAAGTAAAAAGGTAAAATAAAGATCAGTAGTCAACCTGAACGGAATTGGGAAGTGGCGATCTGGCAACAGAAGGAGGCTGAGTATTGAGGAAGACAGGGGTGATATTAGAGAGAGAGGGAGAGGGAGAGAAGAGGAAAGAGAGAGAGAGAGAGAGTGTGTGAGAGAGAAATAGAAAGAGAGAGGTTAGATGATGGATAAAAAGAATAAATGTGAATGAGAAAAAGATTAGAAAAGCTTCACAGCAGTTAGAAAAGCAGGTTATTTTTTTAAAAAATGAATGGTGAAAAAATGTGCTCAGCAACCGTGAATAGAGATATTGGGCACAAATGATAAATACAAACACACCCACATACACATCTGATGGTTATTGTTGAAGGTGTGCAATGACAGTGGTGAGTTTCATGATTTATTATAGATTTTTTTTGTCGAATGTATATCCTATGAGAATATCAATGTTGTGCGTGATCTCGTGACAAAATGTATTCAATATATTCATGCAAAAAAGAAAGCCACAAAATAATTTCGGAAAACGTCGATGTTATTTGCAAGAAAATTAAATTAAAAGTAAGCAGGCAGGATTTTGGTTCTGTCGTCGAAGCTACTGCTGCTTAGCTCCAATTCAAATCTGAATGTGCACATCTATCGCCAAATATGACACAGTTGTTTTCGTATTGTTTTCTTATATACAGTGCGTCAAAAGGGGGAACACATTTTCCAGTATCTCCTGCTACTTTTAAGATGGGGTTTTGAAACCAATTTGGCAGGTATTCCTTGGAGATTGAAACAACCATGTGACTGCTTCCTCGGTTGGTGGGTTCATTTTCTACTGAGATATACATCAGATTATTTTTCACTTGACAGAGGCATAAGCTCTCCAAGATTTTAGAGACGTGGAAGGAACATTGAGTAAGCATCGTGTAGAATATTTTTCGTATTCAGATGCCAAGATCACGAAGCATTCTTAGATACTGTTTATAGTCGTTGTCTTGGTTCTAGAGATTTTGTCGAAATATATTTGCAATAATGTACAACTGATAGTTTATGTTAAGAATGCTTTGAATAAATATATATATATATATATATATACTAAAATTCTAAGTATCTTTTTTTCCAATGAGTTAGCTCAATCTCTCACTCATGCAGCTATTATGGTATTTGGCTCTCGAAACTTGTTGAGCATGTATCATATATCTAAATATACCTAGCATTTCAGATCATCCAGTATATATAGGTCAAGCTATATAATTAACATTCTTCATTAATCCAATTGTAGGTGATGAACTCATTTTAAATCGGCACAGGCAATTTCGCCTCTTAAACTTTTCCAATTAGCCCTTTCTAGCTAGACATCCTTTCCATCAGAAGTTATACCATTCTCTTTCAGCAATTTTTCATGTTAACATAGCTTTTGTTGAAATGGCTATCATATTTATTGGAAGGTTACATCTATATCTAATTAGATTGTCAATGCACTCACTTAGGAGGCATCACATGTTAAGCTTCTTATCAAATCTATGAAAAACATTGTCCAAGAATTAACGGAATATCTGCTTGTATACTTGACCTAATTTTATGGCTATTGTTTGGTATTGTATCCTTAAAAGTTTTCTTCCTCTATAAAACATTTGTTAAACATCAAGTTTCCCGTCCAATGTAAACACTTACTGACTCATTTTAGAAGTACAGCCTTAATTTGTCGACATATTTCTTATCATTTTAAATAAGGGTAATGTATATACTATACGCATTTGTAGTTTAACACAAGAGAGGTTAAAATAGAGAAGAAATGCAACTAAATTGTTTGGCGGGATTTCTTGGAGAAATAAACAGTAACATTAGAAAACAGAACCGATGATTTTCATCGGCAAAAACGTGTTTTTATTGCTTCGGATGCGCGAATGAAAGTGAGAAAATGAATAGTGTAGAGAAGTCATCAAAGGCCTAATTTAAAGCAAGTTTAACAATCCAGTCATAATCAAGAATTGTGGAAAATCTGTACACTACAGTGCAAAGTCAGTTGTCCAGCTAATATTAATTTAATTGGCAGTCACAGCAGCATTGTAAAGAATCTAGGCTTTACAAAATCAGAGAGGACAAGGCTAATTAGAAAATTTTAGCTACAAGCCATTAAATGCATTGCGGAATATGTAAAACAGCCCAGCCCAGAGGTTTAGAATGTATTGTGTGTATGTATGCAAACAGATGTATATCTACATATGCATAAAACAAAACACAGATCTTTACGTTAAATGACGTTTACATTTGTATAAATGAATGCATATATAAAGTCATATAATCACATGCATATATTCCTGCACAGAAATGCATTTCTATCTATCTATCTATCTATCTATCTATCTATCTATCTATCTATCTATCTATCTATCTATCTATCTATATATATATATATATATATATATATAGTTGAAATTTATAGAAAAACAAAAGACGAAGATAAGTGTATGAACAACAAGCAGGTGTAATAGTTTGACGCTCGAGAAAATAAAAATGTCCTTTACCTTTCGAGCCTACGCTCTTCAGCAGAAAAGAATAAGAGAAAATAAACAGAAAGAGAATGAGAAAAACTTGTAGATTTCAGCGGTCCAGCATGGCGAAATGCATGTATGTGTGTGTGTGTTTGGATGTTTGGTTTTATGTATATATATATATATATATGTTTGTTTTTATGTTCAGTAATAATGTAGATAATTTTATATTAATCTGATGGCTCACTCTATACTTTTATAGAGTACAAATTTATTATTCTTCTGGAAGAATGTTGTTGACAGTGACTTCGAAGTCTGAGCCAGCTAGTCCATCACCTGACTGATGGTGCCTCAACTGTCAACAACATTCTTATATGAGAATCATATATATATATATATATATATCCAGCATGACCGCAGCCACTTGGCTGAAACCCATAAATAAATAAATATATATATATATATATATATATATATATATATATATATATATATATATATATATATATATTTATTTATGGGTTTCAGCCAAGTGGCTGCGGTCATGCTGGATATATATATATATATATATATATATATACATACACATACATATGCATATACATTCATATACATAAATGCATATAGACATATATACAGATGTATATATACACACAGACATACAGACGCACATACATATGCATGCATAGATATCTATATCTACATAGTTACGCATAAATATATATATATATCGCAGGTTAACTATAGAGACCAATGTGGCGGATAGAATTACGGTGATTGTCTGGCGGTTACGATCAATGGAACTTTGGACAGGATTTCAGAAGATGAAGCTGTTTCATCTCTTCTTTGCGCATGACTATTTGCCGCATAGATGTATTGAAATAGTTATGAAGAGACTAAACATACATATAAATTTCCCACACTACCTCAGCCTGTGCAGATTTCACTTACTTGACAATAAAGTTTGCGAAATGGAGAAATTGATTGATTCTATGTGGTGACGCGCATTTGATTCTGACTAACAATGAAGTCACAGGTCAACCGATAAATCACTTAACTGTTCCAATTCATTGCGTTTCTACTGAAGTTTACGTATATGATGTTATATATTTGCGCACATTCAAACACCTAATACCTATATGCATACAATACGGGTACCTCTGGAGAATGACCTTGACATATTTGACCAAATTTCTCTCTCTCTCTCTCTCTCTCTCTCTATTTATGTATCTGTTTATCTATCTATTTGTCTATATATCTATTTATCTATCTACCTCTGTCTATCTCTCTATCTACCTCTGTCTACCTATGTATCTCTCTATCTATACACACCTCCACATATATATCATTTAGTTATATTTGGTAGTAAACTTTAATGTCATTACAGTCAAATGTTTTGCTTTATATATCATTGTAGTTTGATATATAAAATATAATTATACACTTACATACATGTATGCATATATATGTTTATATATATACACATACATGCATGCATGTGTATATCTCTCTACATATATGTATGTATGTATGTATACGTACGTATGTATGTGTATAAATATATATATATATATATATATGAAAGAAGGTTTGAAAATGCAAAGGTCTTTTAGAGATGTTTATTGACTTGACCGGTTTCACTTTTTCAGAAACAGATTATCAAAAATAAAATGTAAAGCTTTGTTGTGTTAAAATTTATACATCGCCTGAGGAAACACAACATCTCATAATGCGGGGAAACAATTACATAATCAAATACCTATGAACCTGGAGAACTTCGTTGCGTGGAAACAATTGTAGTGATTACAAATATATGTTCCTCTGAACTTCTTCTTGCTAGCTCCAACTTGTTCAATTATCCATTGACACACGACAGATGAGCAAACACAAAACTTGGAAGTACGTATAATACTACTACTGGATAATACCGGATGAAATCTGAGAGAGAACGAGCTTTAAACTGTACTCTAATACGTTCTTAACAGAATATAACTTAACTAAGGCGGTGAGCTGGCGGTTAGCATGCGGGTGAAGTGTTTAACGGTATTTCGCCTGTCTTTACGTTCTGGGTTCAAATGCTACGGAGGTCGACTTTGCCTTTCATCCTTTCGGGGTCGATAAATTAAGTACCAGCTGCGTACTGGGGTCGATCTAGTGGACTGGCGCCCTCTCCCAAAGCTTCGTGCCTTGTGCCTAGAGTAAAAAAGAATATAACCTAACTATATATATATACACACATAAACACACACGCGCATGCACACACACACACACACACGTACACACACATACATATAAATAAATACGAGATAGAAAATGTCAAACAGACAGGTCAGTTATTCCTCTCCAATTTTTGTAAATTCTTGAATATATCTCCTTCTATATATATTAGTTTTTCTATATGTGATAGTGGATTTTCATCGATGAGTTCTTGAAACTTGGTTATTTTCCCTAAAACTATATATATATATATATATATATATATATATATATATATATATATATATATATATACACGCACGTACGTGCATGCGCACACACACATGCAAAGATATGTACATGTAGACATTTGTACGCATATACATACATACAGTTGATGTTAAAATTCCAATGAAGGAACCTTGGATCTAGGTGAGAAACCGGTTCTTTCTCTATTGGTAAGAAGTCTTGAAATAAACTGAATAGCGATATATATAATGCATACATATATTTATACATACATACATTTATACATACATACATTTATACATACATACATTTATACATACATACATACATACATACATACTGTCATGCATACATTTATATATACATACATGCATGCATACATACGTACATACATTCATTCATACATACATGCATATATACATACATAGCCTAGAGAGTAGAAACAGAGTCGCAATTCATTAGAAATTTTATTTTTCTATTTATAAGGTATACCGCTTGTATGTGTACCTATATTTGTTTGATTCACTTCTCTACATTCTGAATATGTTTGTTTGTATGTATATATGTGTGTGTGTGAGAGAGAGAAAGAAAGAGTGAGCGCAAATATGTATATATATATATATATATATATATATATATATATATATGTGTGTGTGTGTGTGTGTGTGTGTGTGTGTGTGTGTGTGTATATACATATGTATATATTCATATGTATATACATATAGGTACCGAGCAGTCATGACCTGGGTACGGCTCGTCCAGCTTAGAGTTTAAGATTTTTTATATGTATATACACATACATACATACATACATACATACATATATATATATATATATATATATATATATATATATATATATATATATATATATATATATATATATATATATATAGGTATCTATATAAATCTATGTTTATATGCGTATGTTGAATATGTGTGTTTGTAAATGTCTTAAGTTGTGAGAGCAACCATAAGAAACTACAGTGACGAACGTTTGCGGTACGGAGAAAGAACGGTGTATCCTTGTACATAATAACTGTGCCTGAAACCTTGCACAGTTTGAATTCTGCTAAGAGCATCCAAATAGTAATGGATGCTTTTAAGCGTGTAGTCTTATGTAGGTATATGTGTACGGGTAGGTCTGTTCAGGAAGAAAAATGGGAGCGTACACGCCTACGAGATACACATTTCACATGAAAACTGATGTATATTTCGCTTTACGCGGGCTTTTAAATTTAACCAATTACTTTAGCTGCAGCAGTCGCCTGTGTTTACTCCGTTTATTGGAAATGTAGTGGAAATATTAAGAATAGTTTGTGAAGGAGTGGGTAGAGAAATGTACTTCGTATCAATATAGATACATGCATATATCAAACATAGAATAAATGACCGCACTTACATAAATACACACACACGTATGTAGATATATATGTATGTATGTACGTAATTAATAAATGTAAATGCATGCACATACATATATATATTCAATTCATAAATATACAGACATACATGCGTGTGTATGTAAACATGCATACATACAGGTGTAAGTAGATATGCATATTTGTATAGGAATCTTGTGTGCGAGCGAGAGAGAGAGAGAGAGAGAGAGAGAGAGAGAGAGAGAGAGAGAGAGAGAGAGAGATAGAGAGAGAGAGAATGAAGGAAGATGGTGTAAGAGGATGTTTGGCTGCAGGAGTGTGGGTGACCTTTCATAGGGATGTTAGATGTACTACAATATTCCGTCTTAGACGTGCGATTAATAGCTATATTTAATTTGAAAGAATTCACACACACACACACACACACACACACACACACACACACACACACACACACACACACACACACACACAATTGTTTTTGTCACAGAAGAAGGAAAGGAGCCGTACATAGCTTCTACAATATGTATTTATCACGAATAACTTCCTTAATATTTTCAATAAATAATCGAAAACAAAGTCGTAAATTTTGAACCAACTTCAAAACACGATGCTTGTGCTCAATAACACATACCGTAAATCCTCGAGTAAAATCCGCACTTTTTTTCCCCAAAATTTCTAGTGCGTACTATATACGAGGTTAAAAATGAAAAATATTTTCTAAGCCAAATTTTCCAAGTGATAAATATGTAAAGGCAATTTACTTAATATTTATTTTTCACTGACGTTATTACTGTTATTTCTTTATTTTCTGCAAACAAAGTGCACAAAAATGCTAAATGTTTGCATTATGTTATATATACAATAATAATAAAGGACGTTACCGTATATACGTTTACAAACCAAGGACGTTATATAGACCTCCTTGACTCAAGTTAGAGAAGGGGTGCGTATTAAACACAAGGTTTAGGTTTTTCAGAGGTACAGCCCCCTAAAAATCCCCTGCGTATTATACTCAAGGGTGGACTATACTCGAGGATTTACGGTAGTTATGTTTGTTTACATGCACTAAGCTTCCTATACTTGTTTTGTTTATTAGGAACAGAGGTGAATTTTGAGAATCTCAATGCGTTCGAAAGAAATTCATATGTAATTAGGAAAGGTTCAGCACTTTAGGGCACCTAACACTACAGATCTGTTCAAGCATAATTACTATCCTACACTTCTAAATGTGTATTCTTACCAAATTAGATGGCTAATAGTGAATCCGCTATGTAAAGTGTATAATCCCTCCGGTCAGAATATTCTAGCTACTCCCACAAATTAGTGCGTGATAATGGAATCACTGTTGCACAAACAGACAACAGAAATTGTAAATTGAAGGCGAGACAAAAAAACAAAAAAAACAGATATGTAATTTGTCGGGTCTCAAGATTCTGATATATATAATTTCTGTATTACTTTACGACACAACATTGGGAAAGCTCATTTTTGAAACTGAAAATTGCAGAGGAATAGTGACGCCAAACAGAAGGAATCACCTTTACAGACGGGTTTTATTCTGACCGTTTCTGAAGTTGATAAATTAGAGTGATATCTGTGATTTTGAGATATGCTTTGTGTTTCAACTTCGACATTTGTTCCTGTTAATATTATTGTTTTGAGAAGGCGGAGAGCTTAGCGGTATTTCGTCTGCCGTTCCGTTCTGAGTTCAAATTCCGCCGAGGTCGACTTTGCCTTTCATCCTTTCGGGGTCGATAAATTAAGTACCAGTTGCGTTCTGGGGTTGATCTAATTGAGTAGCGCCTCCCCCAAAATTCCGGGCCTTGTGTCTAGAATAGAAAAGAATATTACTATTTTGAGAATTTTCAGGTCAACTGGGATCCTTTCAAAATCCCAAGTTGTCAATGGTAAAATGGCGTCGTCGATGATGAATAGTTAGAAGTATGTTATCACAGGTTTGTAAACTTTCTGTCATCGAAATTGTATTTACTTTCAACATGGCAACTTTTTGAATTATTTCCCGATACTCTCAAAATTCTATGTTCCTGCAGAAAACTGAAGCTAATAGTCTAAAAGAAGCATTGCCTTAAGAGACTTGATAAAAATGTTACACCTTATTGGATCAACAACCCAATTTTCATTCCGTTCTTGACAAATGGTCCTGGAAGCTTGTTTGGATTATCAAGTTCTCAATGCCCTGTCTTACAAAATTACTTGTATCACTCATTCAAAATTCTAAATTCCTATTTCAGCTGACGGGAAATGTGCTTGCATCATTGATATCAACAAGAATAGTTTGAGACATTTACTTCATCTGTTGGCATGTAAAATTGATTTGAATTTTGCGTGTAAAATGGTTTAACTTTTGGAGGCAAGATCTTAGTATATGAAGGCAATTGTTGACGAACAAAATGAAATCTAGCAGAGTTGCTATCGTGAAGATCTAGGAAGCATTTATCATTTTTAAAGGAATGATGGATCTGAAACTGATAAGGAATTTTCGCCCACAGAATCAAGGGTAACGTGTCTATTAATCTTTTTACTTTGTGTTCGGTGAAGGAAATAAACAAATTGAATTTGATGGCAACGATGAGCTTTCAAATGGTGCTGAGGTCGTATCAAATGAAAGTGAAATAATATCAGGTCAATTTTCCCAACAGCTTAGTCTCCAAAATTACCAGCTTTATCCAATACCAAATGTTCTTTTTTATTCTATAAATTAGAAGAGCGTCAACATTTTTGAAGAAAGAGTTACAAAGTTATTGATTCCTTCGAAGATTAAGACAATTTGTACACTTCTCTAATGATGTTCCTAAACAGTTGTATCGATGGTGGACTGCCCTGTATACTTTACTTTGTGAAGAGGGTCTGTTGTATTGCGGTTAGGAAATATAAATATGACAAGTAGATATTTCAAGGGAGCAAGAATTCAAACAGTCCATTTACGTGAACGCGTGACTGAAGGCAACATTGTTCCAGTATGTGAACATTACACAGTATATATCATTTTGCCGCAACATTACTTAGCACTTCACCCTTTCCCGATTACAGTTTCCGGTTCGAGTGACTTTCGCAATGACAATCAATTTTTCTCTAAATCAATCGTTGACTACAACACACACATACTTCGTAGCTGATATATTTGTGCATAGACAATTGCATGCTGCTCTGCTAGAAACAATACAGGCTGCTTCAAATATACAGACAGTATTTTCACTGAAATTTTCCAGTGCTCAGTTATCCGAATACTATAGGAATAGATCTTGCCAGAGCGATTAATAAAATTTTCATGCTCTAAATATATATAATTTCAGAAAACAATAAATTTTAGGAAGAATTTTTGTAGTTTAACCCTTTCTTGCACATTAAAGACGAACTTGAATAAAGTATCTTTTAGTATAATAATGGCTCATTATTTTAAATGAATTTGACTTCTTTTTATTGCAGGTTATCAACTGCAGAGAGTTCTCTGTGTCACCTTAAGCAAAGCCTTTTCAAGATTATACAGTTCTGTATTTGAGAGATGAGGAATTATGTACATTATTTACATTATTTACATTATTTACATTTGACAGATATTTGTTCTCATCTTGTTTGTTGCCAACACAACGTTTCAGCTGATATACCCTCCAGCCTTCATCAGGTGTCTTGGGGAAATTTCGAACTTGGGTTCTCATTCCTAAGGTATTTTTTGATGTCATTATCATTATTATTAATATTATTCAGATCACTGCCTGGAATCGAACTCGGAATCTTGGGGTTAGTAGCCCGCGATTTTAAACCACAACGCCAAATACCCGTGGGCAATTATGGAGTGAATTTTAGGGCTTATAAATCTCAAAGCGGATATGAGTAGCATATGGGAACCTGTATTAAGGAAGGATAGGAAAATATTAGACTTATAAACCCTAAAATTCACTTCATAATTGCCCACGGGTATATGGCGTAGTAGTTAAGAGCGCGGGCTACTAACCCCAATTTCTTTATTGCCCACAAAGGGCCAAACATAGAGGGGACAAACAAGGACGCAAAGAAGATTTAAATCGATTACATCGACCCCAGTGCATAACTGGTACTTATTTAATCAACCCCGAAAGGATGAAAAGCAAAGTCGACCTCGGCTGAATTTGAACTCAGAACGTAACGGCAGACGAAATACCTTAGGAATGAGAACTCAAGTTCAAAATTTCCCCAAGACACGTGATGAAGGCTGGAGGGCATATCAGATGAAACGCTGTGTTAACAATAAACAAGATGAGGACAAATATCTATCAACATCATCATCATCATCATCATCATAATCGTCGTCGTCGTCGTCGTTTAACGTCCGCTTTCCATGCTAGCATGGGTTGGACGATTTGACTGAGGACTGGTGAAACCTGATGGCTACACCAGGCTCCATTCTGATTTGGCAGAGTTTCTACAGCTGGATGCCCTTCCTAACGCCAACCACTCCGAGAGTGTAGTGGGTGCTTTTACGTGCCACCGGCACGAAGGCCAGTCAGTCGGCACTGACAACGGCCACGCTCAAAATGGTGTATTTTATGTGCCACCCGCACAAGATCCAGTCCAGGGGCATTGGCAACGATCTCGTTCGAAATTCCTTACACATGCCGCGGGCACAAGTGCTAGAAAGGCGTCGCTGGACACAGATGCCATCACAATTTCGATTTCGTTTGCCCCAATAAGTCTTCGCAAGCTGAGTTTCGTGTCCAATGAGGGAGACGACCAAATGTAAATAATGTTTTTTTTTAAGATTATAAATCCTTTGGTAATGTTGGAAGGGTCCGAAGAAGTTTCTGGTAATAGAAAAGGGCGTTTTCACAAGAGTAGAAACCAGTATAACCGGTAATTTATTATTCTCTCTTTTACGCTTTACTCTTTTACTCTTTACTTGTTTCAGTCATTTGACTGTGGCCATGCTGCAGCACCGTCTTTAGTCGAGTAAATCGACCCCAGGACTTATTCTTTGTAAGCCTAGTACTTATTCTATCGGTCTCTTTTGCCGAACCGCTATGTTACGGGGACGTAAACACCCCAGCATCGGTTTTCCAGTGATGCTGGGGGACAAACACAGACACACAAACACATACACACACATGCATATATACATATACATATATACGACGGGCTTCTTTCAGTTTTTCTCTACCAAATCCACTCACAAGGCTTTGATCGTCCCGAGGTTATAGTAGAAGACACCTGCCCAAGGTGCTACGCAGTAGGAATGAACCCGGAGCCATATAGTTGGTAAGCAAGCTACTTACCACACAGTCACTCCTGCGCCTATGTTTAAATTCAAGTTCTTTGCAAATTAATAGATGAAAATGTGATTTTTGAGATGAACTTTTTCAAGGTTACCACTTTAAGCAAAATAAAATAACTTTCAACTTGAAACAAAAACTCTGTTGCATTCTTAATTTTTTTTTTACCGCTAGTTCTACGCCCAAAACCTATTAAATATTATTTTGCTTTTCTCAGGATTCAAAAGTTGAAATTTTTGAGACAAAACTCTGAAATAATTTGACATTGATATCTTTTCAAGGGCAACACAAATTTCAATGATCTCAACAATCAATAACCCGAATGTAGATGGCTAAGACAAGAAAAGTTGGTTGGAAAGCTGCTTTGAGAATAAAAATACTTTCTAGTTCGGAGACGACAATATCCTGTACAGATCGATCTCGATTTCTCTGTTCTTTCGGAATCGATAAAAGAAGTATCAGTAATACACTGTGATCGATTTAGTCGACTTTTTTGTTATTCTGTAGTCAATAGTAATCAATATTGATTGGTGATAGTAACAGCAACAACAATGTCAACAAGAAAGCATAGAGCCGTCAAGACAGTCTTTGAATTCGCAATGCAGTCTACGAGTAAACAAAGAACTTCTATGCAGTCGTCTGACATGCTAGAAACATTAACCAAATTTCTCTGACACCACTTTTGCTCGGTTGACGCGCACAAAGGATAGCATAGCCTATTTTATATATAAAGGCGTGAAGATCATAGCTAGAATCCCTTTGATCACGGACCTGCTCTATCAGGGTTAACCTTGGCTAAACAACAAAGTAATACGAAGATGAATGATAAGAGAATTAGTGTCTGTTACGCAGTGTCAGTGGCTATCTTGCAAATATTCAATTCATAACATCCTCTGACTTCCAATCTATTTTCCATAATGTTCTATCGATTCTAAAATCGATTACTATAGTTTATATAAATATTTCTTTAAATTCCTCATTATCATTTCAGATTAGCATCTGCTTATTCTCAAACTTTTTTTTTTCTCACGATGTTATTATAACTGCCTTTCGCTCTATGAATAAATACTTATGTAAGACAAATGTGTACGATTCCTTATTTCGAAGATATGCGTAAATATTTATGTACGTATACATGCATGCTTGTATGTATGTATGTATGTATGTATGTATGTATGCATGTATGTATGTATGTATGTATGTATGCATGTATCGATGTGTCTATTTATCTCTGTCACGCTCTCTCTTTATCTATGTATATGTCTGTCTGTCTTCTGTCCGTTTGTCTATCTATCTATCTATCTATCTATCTATCTATCTATCTATCTATCTATCTATCTATCTATCTATCTATCTATCTATCTACCTACCTATCTGAAGAAAGATCCAAACAAGGGGGACGTCATAGATAACTTTAGGCCCATCACTCTGCTCAATGCAGACTTGAAAATTTTGGCCAAGGTGTTAGCCAAGCGGTTGGCGCTTGTCATCGAGAAACTGATCGGCAAGGCGCAAACGTGCGCGGTGCCGGGCAGGAGCATCCATGACAACCTCCATCTGATGCGCTACATCATAGAGAGGGTAGTTAAGGAACCTGGCATGGGTGGGGCCCTGATCAATTTAGATCAATCGAAAGCTTTCGATAGGGTAGACCATCAATACTTGGAGGCTGTCCTCATAGCAGCCGGCTTCGGTCCCATTTTCCGCGGCTGGATGGCTGCCTTGTACAGAGGCATCCGTTCGGTAGTTCGCGTCAATGGGCATCTATCAAGACCCTTCGACATTGCACGTTCGGTCCGTCAGGGATGCCCCCTCTCGTCGCTTCTGTACGTGTTGACTCTCGAGCCACTACTGCGGAAGCTGGCGACGCTGAGGGGCATCCCGCGAGAGTTGGGATGCGGGACGAGCGTGTCGGCATACGCGGACGACGTCACCGTCATAGTGTCTAGCCAAAAGCACATCGAGCTTGTCGGCGAGACACTGAGAGACTACGAAGCGGTAACGGGAGCGAAAATCAACCGGGATAAGTCAGTGGGCTTGCGGCTCGGCACCTGGAGAAGCAACCCCATGCCGTCAAGTAGCGCCTCCGTCGTGGGACGTTGGACTGACGGTCCGGTTGAGATGCTCGGGGTCTGGTTTGGTCCAGACCTCCAAACGGAGAAGAACTGGGACGAGATAACGAGAAGGGTGGCCACTCTAGCCCGGCAGTGGGCCGAGAGGAAGCTTTCCCTGAAAGGTCGGGCGGAGGTGGCGAACACGTACATCGCGTCCGTCATCTACTACCGCCTGACCGTCGTTCCTTGTCCCGACCCTACCATCACCAAACTGGAGCGCATCCTCTTCCGCTTCTTGTGGAAAGGAAGCGTTCCGATGGTTAGGCGATCCGTTTGCTGCCAACACCCGTTAAAAGGAGGACTGGGCATGCCGTGGTTGATGATGCGCAGACACGCGCTGAGACTGCGACATCTCCGGCTCTACGTAGACAGCGGTGAACAGGTGTGGTCACCGTTTGTGCGGCGCGCTTTCCCGCAGCTCGTCTCCATGACCGAGCTGCAGTCATGGATCAAGAAGAGGCCGAGGAAGGGCGAATGGCACCGCGAGTGTCGCGCTGCTCTTCGGCAACTCCAACAACCCGGGTCAACCTTGAGCGACTGCATCACAACTAACGCATTCTATAGTGGATTAGTGGAGGGAAGGTACGACGACGATCTCGGGGCGAACCTGGGCGTCGACGAGGAATACCTGACCCGCCTGTTTAAGACGACCTTCGGGCCGGGACCTATGGACAACTTCCAGAGATCCCTGGCCTGGCAGTGCTATCGAGAAGCACTACCCGTTCGGGATAAGCTCTACAGGCATGGCTCGAGAAACACGGGGCCGACCTGTCCGAGATGCCGGCAGAGCGACGAAACCGTTCTGCACGCACTCGTACAGTGTCCCACCATTTCCCAGCTGTGGGCTTACGTCGAACAACTGCTATCGCGTGTGGGACGAGTCGGTCTATCAGCCGAGTCTATCGTGAATATTGTCGCGCCTCCTTCCTTTAAACGGGAAGGAAGAGCTATTTTCATCGTACTTGTGGCTATGGCGAAAGAATGTGTATGGTGGACGCGTCTGAAAGGTCTAGAGACAAAGACTTTCCTCTCTGGGCAATCTCTCATCAACTTCTTCAAGTATCACCTGAAGAGGAAGTTGAGAGTAGAAAGGGAAGTCTTGTCTAGTGAATGCTTCAAAAAAAGATGGGTGAATGTAGCAAGGATGGCACGTGTGAACGACGGAGCCATCTTGAGCATAACCCTATGAACAAGAAAAAAAAAATAAAACAAAAAGGCAAAAGAGAGTCACTTACTGTTATAGTTTCTTCAATGAGAATATTGACCAAGGTTACCGTGGTCTTTTCCGTGGGCTTTTCCTTCCACGGCTAAACCTAAACTGTCCTCCCCTCTTTTTACACGAGAACATTACTGTGTGATACACGATCCCTATTGATCGGCCTTTCCTTTTCTTTTTTTTTCGATCCCTTTTGATCGAACTGCCCCTTCTTCCCTTCCTACGATCCCTTTTGATCGACACCACCAATTTTTTTTTTTTTTTTTTCCTTCCTTCCCCCTCCCAAAAAGAAAAGCTCTACATTGTATTTGTCCCATCTTCGTTGAGCCCTGTGTGGCTAATAAAAGAAATGTATCTACCTACCTATCTATCTATCTATCTATCTATCTATCTATCTATCTATCTATCTATCTATCTACCTACCTATCTATCTATCTATCCAATTTTTTTTTCCTTCCTTCCCCCTCCCAAAAAGAAAAGCTCTACATTGTATTTGTCCCATCTTCGTTGAGCCCTGTGTGGCTAATAAAAGAAATGTATCTATCTATCTATCTACCTATCTATCTATCTATCTATCTATCTACCTACCTACCTACCTACCTATCTATCTACCTATCTACCTACCTACCTACCTATCTATCTATCTATCTATCTATCTATCTATCTATCTATCTATCTATCTATCCATTTTGTTATATAAGTTATTTAGAGCTCTATTTATCTTCTTTAAAGAATTCAGTTTTCTCTTGTTGCGCCTCTCTTTCTTATCTGTACGTTTCCTTTCGCTTCACACAGTTATCATATTAATTGAGAAAAGAAACTAACATTTTCTTTTCAAACAACTTGTCATGTACGACTGAGTGTATAGCAAAAATAAAGCGAATATACATACACATATATATACACACACGCACATACACACATAGATAGATATATATATATATATTACATATTATATATGATTTTACATTGTATTACTTCATTCATGTATGGGTACGTGTACGTGGGTGTTGGCGTATTCTTGCCTTTTCACATACATATACACTTAAACAGAGTCACATGCGCAAACACAAAAGCTCGCAAACATACAAGCACATACAATATGCAAACAAACACACGCATTCAAACATATAACAGATATTTAAACAGAAGGCCATGCAGAGAGATTAGCAGCAAAAGCAGTGTTTTGGAAATGTTATCAACAGTGAAACGCACACACGAACACAGGTGAATAAATTCCAGAGTTTCCACAAAGTAATTCTGCGTGCATGATCTTAACTGCTAGAGCACGCACGCTGTTACAGGAAAGAGAGAAAAAAGACCGTGTTGAGAGATGTGTGTATGGGGGCAGAACAAAAGCAAAATGAAGCAGAACATTAATGTGTGATTTATGTCCTTTTTTTATTCTTTTGTATAAATCTCCTGCAAGGCATGCACTGAGGGCAACATAACGAAAACATAGGAGTTTTTGGTAAACCACACAAACTCAAATAAATATGTCTTCGTGTCATCTAACAGAATGGAATTTTCTTTACAGTTTTTGCTTTTACCTTTTAGCTATGCTCGATAGACGAAGTGCACTTTTTGAGGGATGGGTTTCGAATCTAGTTGTTACACCCGTGCTTATAAGAACATGACATCCTATTAACAATGAAATGATTATGAAGTAAACAAAAAGTTGTTTTCATCTTCGTAAATAAAAGAAGAAACGTTTAAAATCGTTCTCAATCTTTCTCACTTTGTATTTCTTTCTCTCTTTCTCCCTTCCTCTTATATATATACACATATATATATATATATATATATATATATATATATATATGTATATATATATATATATATATATATATATATATATATATATATATATATATATATATATATGCATGTAATTGTATGTATGTATATATATATATATATATATATATATGTGTGTGTAGATGTAGATGTATGTATGTATGTGCCTATTTGTATGCGTCTGTGTCTGTCTGTCTATCTATGCACGTATAAATACATGTGTTTATATATGGCCGAAAGTTGATAAAATATATATATGCACATATTTTGACTTCTATTCTCTTTTTTGCAAGTGTATATATGTACCTATATATATATATTGAGAGAGAGAGAGAGAGAGAGAGAGAGAGAGAGAGAGAGAGAGAGAGAGAGAGAGAGACAGAGACAGAGAGACAGAGACAGAGACAAACAGACAGACAGACAGAAAGACAGCTAGATAGATAGTTAGGTAGATAGATAGATAGATACATACATACATACATACATACACACGCACACATACACACATATATGTATATACACTTATACATATATACATGAATAAACACGCTCAAAATGTACTGTTTGTAAAGAAGAGAGAAAGATAGTATTTAAAATGTGATAAACAGATTTTAGTTTAAATATGCACAAATGCAGACGCACATATATAATATATACATATAAATACGGAGAGAGAGAGAAAGTGAGTGAGCGAGTGAGAGAGAGATTGTAGGAGAGAAAAGTCGAACGAATATATGTTGGAAAAGATAAATGCATTTAATAATATCTTTAAAATGGGGAAATTTGATCGATTTTACAATTTAGAAAATGAAAATATTGTTATAAATATACTGAAACAACATCTCATAATAATAACAATCTTTTCTACTATACGCACAAAGCCTGGAATTTTGGGAGAGAGGGTTAGTCGATTAGCCCTCCCAATACTCAGATGGTTCTTATTTTATTAATTCCAAAAGGAATGATAGGGAAAGTCGACCTCGCTCCGAATTTGAACTCACGAAATGTCGCTAAGTATTCTGTCTGGCCTTGCTAACGATTTTGCCAATTCACCGCTTTTGAACAGCAAGAACAAATTTTTTTAGCAGGGGCCAGCAGTTTCGAACCCCTGTGCTTAACTGGTACTTATTTTATTTTATGAATCCCAAACCGATGAAAGGCAAAGTCTGTCTCGGCGAACTTTAGGCTCAGAGCACGAAGACGGACAAAATGCCGCTGCGTGTTTTGTCCGGCGTTGATAACGATTCGGCCGGCATGCCGCCTTAATAAAAAGTATTAATAACCAGTGGAAACGCCTGGCTTAGTAGTTAAGGCACTGATCATGATCATAAGATTGTGGTTTCGATTCTTGGTACGGGCAATGCGTTTGTGTTCGTGAGTAAAAAACACTTCTTCATTCCACGTTGCTTCAGTGCATTCAACCGGAATGGTGCTTGTCCAGGGGCAAAATGTGTACGTCACAGAATCCAGGAAACCAGCGACTCGGGAATGAAGCATTAAAAATAACTGCAATTAAAGCAATACCAACCAACGTCGGGAGAAAGACGAATCTAACGGTGTCTCAGATTTATTGAACTTTGGAAAACGTACGTTCAAATACTCCTGGAAGATACATCTCAATAACCATTAATGCATCGACAGTAGAAATCCACTTTAATAAATTCTGATAGATGGATATACGCAATTTCTTCGCAGAAAAGTAAATACTTTTGAGGCTGTAAACACTTAACCAGAGAAACAAGGTTTTAAATTTGCATCAATTTACACTGTGCACCCATTCTACTAGCGAGATTCCATCAATCGATTTCTCTTTGTGATATCAGGTATAATGTATAATATATAATGTGTTTATGGTATGTGCATGTAAGAATTCATACGTATATATATATATATATATATATATATATATATATATATATATATATATATATATATATATGTGTGTGTGTGTGTGTGTCAGTGTGTGTATATATACAGGTACGCATACAAACACATGCGTACAAAGATACATACACACAGACACATGTACACATATATATCTATATAAATATGTACGTTTCTATATCTATGTGTACCTTTCCCTCTTTCTCTCTCTGTCTATCTGTTTCTCTCTCTCTCTCTCTATGTATATGTGTGTATATATATATATATATATATATATATATATATATATATATATATATATATATATATGTACGTATATTCATACACACAAACACTCACATATCTATACATACATATATACATACACACACACATATATATATATATACGGATATGGCACACACACACATACATGCACACACATATTTTACCTGGTTATTTGTATGTGTCGCTCCAACCTATAAGCAACCATATCGACGAACTTTCAAATTCTAAACGTAACGTACTTCCAAACGGTTTCACTAATTGAATAAGAACTTTTGTTTTCCTTCTATAACCAACATTAATTCCTAAATTCACTCTCTATGATCACACACACGCACACGCACATCCATGCACTCGTACACACACACTGGTACGTATATAAATATATATATATATATATATATATATATACAAGGAACAAAGATATTATATATATATCATCTTATCACTCATGAAGTGGATTTTATCGATCAAACTATTATTTCTATATTACTTGATAAACCTTATTGTTCGAACGACTATGTTACGCCACGTGAAGGACCGAAAACATGAAGTGCAACGTCATGTAGACCATGGAAATATTGAAACACAGAGACACACTAACACAGAAACACACTCATATATATTTGCGCATGTGTATGTATGTGAATATACTTATATTTATATAGGCGCAAGTGCGGCTGTGTGGTAAGAAACTTGCTTACCAACCACATGGTTCCTGGTTGAATTCCACCGTGTAGTACCTTGGGCAAGTGTCTTCTACTATAGCCTCGGGTCAACCAAACCCTTGTGAGTGGATTTGGTGGACGGAAACTGAAAGAAGCCTATTATGTATATATATATATATATGTGTGTGTGTGTGTGTGTGTGTATGTGTGTGTTTGTCCCCTTATCATCGCTTGACAACCGATGTTGGTGTGTTTACGTCTCCGTAACCTAGCAGTACAGCAAAAGAGAACGATAGAGTAAGTACTAGGCTTACAAAGAATAAGTCCTGGGGTCGATTTGTGCTCCAGCATGGCCACAGTCAAATGACTGAAACAAGTAAAAGAATAAAAGAATGAAAGAATGCGTATATCTGTGTGTGTTTGTTTGTGTGTGTGAGTGTACAAACATGTGTGCGTTAGCGGAGGCTCGTGGCTTGTTCATTCTTCAGCTAAAACAGTCTCCAGTTCTTGTAGTGATGATGGTGGGAGATATCGACTCCTTACTTGTTTTTCTAAAATGCACCATAAATGTTCAATAATATTGAGATCTGAGGACTGTGGTGGCAAGATAAGATGTTCAACTTCACTAGAATGTTCCTCGTGCCATTCAGCAACAGCCTTAGCTGTATGAATTGGTGCATTATCATCCTGAAAGATTTTGTTTCCCTCCAGAAACAGTTCTGCAAACATAGGATGAATTTGATCAGATAAAATGCTTAAATAGTCTTGACTATTAATTCTGCCATGAAAGGAAACCATTGGGACAGCAGATTTCCAAGATATAGCCTCCCAGATCATCATAAATCATCCTCCATGTTTAACAGTTGGAAGATGGCAGTCTCAGTCAAATGCTTCTTTTGGCTGTCTCCACACGTATACTCGGCCAGTGGTCGGAAATAAGGTGAAGGATGACTCGTTCGAAAAAATAATATTCTTCCACTGCTCTAGGGACCAATTCTGTAGGCTTCCACTCCACTCTATATATATACATACATACACATATATGTATAATTTAAATGTTAATTTAACACTTACCTTAATATAAACGATGTATGGCCAGCACCCTCCGCTATTTTTGTGACCTCTATTTATATATATATATATGTATATCTTCCGGAAGATCTATGTATACATCTGTATATATATATGTATATATATATATATATATAAATATATATGTGTGTGTGTGTGTGTGTGTGTGTGTGTGTGTGTGTGTGTATTATTGTATATATATGTGTGTATATATATGTATATATGTATATATATGTGTATATATATGTATAAATACAGACATTCATACTCACACATACACACACACACGCACGCACACACACATACACACACACATACACACACAGACACACACACACACACACACACACACACACACACACACACATATATATATATATATATATATATATATATAAATATGTAAGTATGAATGTATGTATTTTGTCAAAAATTTCAAATGCATAATTCTACAGATACATATCTCTTTCGCTTCTGTGGAACTATTATTTTATACAAAATCCTTGAAATTGTATCCCCCACACACATGCACACACAAACATAATATATATTATGTGTATGTGTGTATACATATGTTTGTATATTTAAGGATAAAGTATCACGTCAAGTTTAAGAGCAATTTTTATGATCAAATTTTAACACGAATAATAATTAACTTCGTCAGAAGATTTACGAGAATAAGAATTGAATCGATTTAATTGTGTGCTGGTTGTTGAGTTAACTGTTTTTTATAATGTTCAAGTAAGTTTGAAAGTCAAATGTTATTCTGTCGGAATTTGAAGTTAGAATGTAACTGATAATATTTAAAGAAGAAAACTGAATGGATAATTATTCAGAGAATCCATTTGCATAACAAACAATTGTTCCAGTTAATGTCCATACCTTTGGATTTCGCCAAATGTCGGGGTAAAGAATAAAATTAGGTTTCAAAATTCACCATCTCCAGTCCATCGCTCTTCACAAACTGTTTAATAGGTCATGGACACATTTACCTAGACTACAGCTCATCAAAGACAATCCCTTTCTTTTCTCTCACTGTGTCTCCACTACTAGTGCTACGGAATAATTTTTCTTTCCTTCGTATCACAATTTAAGCAGCTTAGCTCTGACAACAGAACTACAGATATTGATTTGAGCTGAGTGGGGGTGCTAGATTCCCTTTTCGGAAATATAAGGACACAGATCGTGTCGTATAGCCAACTAGAGACGATGTCTCCTGGGGCTAAATTACAGCAACATTCATCCTAAACCAAGACTGCCATGTTATGTTGGCAAATAATCTTTACTCCAAAGTACTCTTGAGATTTACAAATAGAAATTTTCTAAGGACCACTTCAGCATCGAAGTAATATACGCAGCACATTTTGCTTGTCTGCGTTCCTCATAGAATAGCTTCCCCGAACAAATTTCTTAGAGTCAATCTACAAGTTCTTTCTTTAATCAATTGTACTTTGGTGCTATTTCCTTTAAAAAAAATAGGTTTCTCCTGATATTCTTCCTTAATTTAAACCACTACCTGTATAGGGTGTATGTCAATCGCTGCCGGGATGACAAATTCGGCTTCCGGTACTCACGTCCCTTTCTAGATAACATAGGTTGGCTTTATGTATGTATGCTACTTGTACATTGATTTCCTCGACTCATTTAAACTAATAAGCTTTCAGAATACGTTCTGGGAGACACTGTTGTTTATTATCATCAGACGCATACATCATAAAGCTACACATTCGTGACTTTAGGCCAACTACTAATCAGATTTTAGTAACTTTCTCTGAGAAATATCCACATCAACTTTGCCAACCAAGGTATTTAACGAAGGCAAAGGTAACAACTTATAGTGAGAGGTTCATGTTTCGTTTTCTTTTTTCTCGTAAGTGCTATTCACAATATTCTTTCGTTGCGTAATGCAGGGGAGATTGTGCTTTCGATAATTCGCTTTAACTGCTCTTTTGATTTTGCTTTGCTTCCCTTAATATTGATTCTGTTTCTGATAGGGATTCGTTGCTGAATTTAGAAACCAAAGCTTTTCATCGTTTTTTTTTTTTAATCTGTTGCATTCTGGTGAGACCCCTGAGATAATTATTTCCACTACAGATGAAGCAGGTTAGTTTTCTGCTGCCATCAAGCTTTAGACACAGTCAACATGGAACTAGTCCGGTAAATTAATCCTTTTCCTCGTGGAATTAATACATAAAAACTCTAATCGAGTTTCTGAACAACTATTTTAGGTTGGCAATGAATAGCTTTTACCTCCCCCTTGTCGCTTCACTATTGCCACCAGAATGCGCTGATAGCATTTAGTGGTACACTAACATTTGTTATTTTGTTGAGTAACGGTGTCCATATTTGTCGAAGTTAGGTAAACTTCCTCCCAAACACATAGGATAATAATATACATCTTCATTTCCTCCTCACTTCAGAACATGTCATTTCTTTTTGCCGATGTTTCACATGGCACTCTGATCACTTTTCAAACACTGATCTGCATGCTCACGTTTTGTTCATTTTCCAGTGTAAAAAACAAACAAACAAATAATGATTTTCACCTTGACATTTCCCAGGCAGCCGACAATTTGTTTATGTACCAACAATGGCTGTGTTTCTTAATGAACGCTGCAGCTCATCTTCTGTAATCAGAAACACCCCAGGTTTCAATAGCCTTATATGTTGACTTTGTAACTGAAGAGTCACAAAGTCAAATGAACTACATTTCCAGATGTCATAATTAATTTTGTCATTGTTGGTTTCTCCTATTTTCTTCTCAATTGTCGTTATTTCTGCCGCTGTTATTGTCGCTGTTGATGTTTTCTGTTTTATTCTTATTGTTTATGATGCAGGTGTTACTTGTTTCATTCAGCGCTTTACTGACATGTTTTACCTTTTTCTTTTTATGCTGTAGGGTGTGTAAATATTAACATTTACCTTTTCTCGCTAATTGCCTTATTTTTACTCTCTAACTATTGTTCAGGCATTTTCTGTTGTTCGTAGTGGCAGTGATAATTATGTCGATGACTTCGCTCTTCTAATTGATGTTTACACTTTTGTTTTCTCATGCCGCCATATTGTGCTCAACCAAAGCACAACTTCTTCTCTCAGATTCAACACCCACATATTTGTTATATTCCTCCGCAAAATCATTATAAGAGGAATTTTCGAGAGGAGAATTTTTATCGGGGACAACACGTTAGTTTAATGATTTTCAGTACTTATTTAACGTTAAAAATAATGAATATGAGTTTAAATACGTTTATTAAGAAAATCTTAAGGGATAGCTGAGCATTCATGTTTGACAATGCAAGCGAAGAAGAAAACTGAACATTATAACTCACCAGCAACAAAATAGCCTTCACTTGTTGAGCTGTTGAAACTGGTTCATAGTTATGCATATTCTTTATATATAGAGAGAATTGTACGTTGATATTTGTAAGGGTATTAATTGTTAATTAAATTAAGTCATGAAAACAGACCAGTAAATAAACTGATATAAAATCTTTCGTCAGTACACATCAGACACAGATACAATATTTGCTGAGCAGATATTCCATTTGGAACTGATATATCTGCACTCGAACTTCATTATTTCAACCAATTCAAAGACAGCATTCTTTGAAGCTACCTAATAATAATTGCAGAGAATTTTGTTGCCTCTCATACTTGATTAAGTATCTAAAAGCATAACACGAAAGATCTGTAGTAATAACAGATAACCAAAGACGTTTTCATATCTAGGTTGTTCCATTTGTGTTTTTTACAGTTGAAAATCAACTTCATCAATTATTTGCCAGAATAATTTTCAGAAACCATCTGTTGAAAATATCTTTATCTAATACTTCTTGGGCGATTTCAGTGCAGTCTATTCCAGATATCTTAATTTCATAGAAATGAACATATCACAATAATTTACAATGCATTCCTTACGCCTTCAAATAGCAAACCATGTTGAAGTATTGAAATGCATCTTATCTCAGCAAAACTAATATTCGTTAATATACACCGTTCAAAATACATGTATTTATTCTATTTTCGCACCTTATAGATTCATAATTTTATTCTGACGTTCGTCACTGACTCCCAGCTTCTTGGTTCTAGCAAGAACGGCGTGATAAACCATGCTTTTAGTTATATCTGTATAATGGAAAGGAAATTGCAATTCTGCTCAAGGTGTCATTAAGTTAGCTATCAAAACAACACCATTTAGCACAAGATATCTGCTGCATCAGCCAAAGAAACACTATGTTTTATTGTTATAATAATAATCTAAATATTTGCATTCAAAGCAACAAATTCAATCAGCTACATGTTAAACGTTTTAAAAATCAACATAATTAATGTTCTCAACAAAACCCAAAACAGTCATTTGCTGGCATTGTTACAGAATGTTCTTCCGTTTCCTTGTAAAATGATATCATAACTTTCTTTATTTTCTCCCCCCCCCTCTAAATGTCTTGTGCTGTTGCTTCTGCTTCCCTTTCAGCATCACATGTAATTCAATCTTCTTTACCCTACAAGCATACATTCAAAATTTGGAATTTCTGTTAAAATCCCATTCCGCTGAATATTCTTGCCTCACTTACAACTACATCCTTAGGGATGTTAGGCAATACATATGCTATGGTTCCTTCCATTTCTCTCGTCTATGCCTCGAGCCCATCTTACGCTACATCGCACTGTTTGAAAGGAAAGAGAGCATTAGATAAATGTAGCCCTGAATTCCACTGTATGTCAAGAAAAATTTAGGGTAGGCATGGTTGGAATGTTACTGACTGTGAATCTTCTGGACAGAAATTATATCTAACCAAATCGTTACAAAAATGTTCTGTTCATTTGTCTCCTTTTCATTTACTACAGAGTGATATATTTGTTAAGTGAACCTTCCACAAAAAAGAACATATGTACATAATCATTTCTACTATAGACACAAATTTGGGGTATGGAACTAGTCAATTACATCGAGCCCAGTGTTTCAACGGTACCTAATTCATTGACCCCGAAAGGATGAAAGGCAAAAATCGACCTCGACGGAATTTGAACTCAGTGGAAGATCAGATACCGCTAAGGATTTCGCCCGGTGTGCCAACGATTCTACTAGCCCACCGACTTCTCATTACGTATATAATATACGTTTCTACTCTAGGCACAAGGCCCGAAATTTTGGGGGGAGGGGCCAGTCGATTAGATCGACCCCAGTACGCAAATTGTGCTTAATTTATCGACGCCGACGGGATAAAAGGCAAAGTCGACCTCGGAGGAATTTGAACTCAGAACGTACAGACAAACGAAATCCCGCTAAGCACTTCGCCCAGCGTGCTAATAACTCTGCCAGCTCACCTCCTTCTAATTAAGTACATAATATAGATTAAAAGTAACTGTTACTTTAATATTATAGGTGATGGCTAATTTGTAAAGTGTGTGGTAAAATTATTTGGGAAATACATGAAATGTTATTGTATTTAAGCACCAACACCCAGGTTTTGATATTCACACATAATATTTACTATAAAAGAACAAAAACAATTAGTTCGGTTCCCAATTGAAGAGAATTCTTTTCACTTATTCTTCCAACACCGTTTTCAAAAGAACGAACATAACAAAATCTCAATTTCCTTCCCTATAAAAATTGTTGACCTGCGGCCATAATAAGAGATCAATGATAATCATAATATTATTTATAATGATAACACGTATTGTCTCTTTTTTTGTTTGTTTTAATTTGATTCTATTGTATTGGTGTGAACTTGTACTTTATATAACAATAACGAATACTAAAAGAGATGTTAGGCTGTCTGAAAACAACACTCTTCGCTACAATGAATACAATAAAAAAAAAAGGAATAAAAATCTGATATTCTTGTATTCTGACATGATTTTTATATTTTCGTTTATTTTCTGGTTTTATTATAAGTTATGTATTTCAGGAAATAATCTAATGACATTTGATTGAAAAATAAAACTACTCTCCTTTTTCTATTTTATGCGTTTATACTAATAATGAGTATGCCACGCTTTTTATTTTCATTTTCTGGTCCATTATTCCTTCCACACACACACACATTCTCTCTCTATTTCTCTCTTAAGTAATCTGCCTAACACAATTCTTCATCTACGTCATCATTAATCATTGTAAAATGTTACCCATAAACGTTCTTCCCTAAAATATATTTTACTTTCAATGTTTGCTAGAATATACATACATAAATACAAAGCTGCATCCATTCAATCATACATACATACATGCATGCATACACAAAAAATTGTTTCACTCTCTCTCTCTCTCTCTCTGCATGAGAAGACAGACATAAAACAAAACATACAAACCTGCATGTATACATAGATACATACATACAAACATATCCTGTTGATGTTGTTGAAATTCGAATGAAGAAGTCTTGAATCTAGGTGAGAAACTGGCTCTTTCTCTATTGGCGAGAAATTTTGAAATAAAAGAAAAAGAAGATATCTATGAGCAACTGCTTCGAAACCTCCAGCTTCTATATCCCGTCTATGAATTCATATTTATACCAATAATAACTGGAACACTAGGTTTTGTTAGTAAATGCTTAAAGAAGAATCTGGATTAACTGGGATTTTCAGAAAGACAAATCGTATATTACATGTGCAATCTGTGAATGGAACATTAAAAATTTGCAAGACTTTCTCAAGTTCCAGATGTGAATTTGTCTGTGTTAACTACATCCCAAAGATGGGGCCTGGTATCTTTGTTGGCAACCGGTTCCCTCGTCAGTAGAAGATTTATAATAATCAAAAAGTAGAAGAGATATACATGCATACTCACAGACATACATTTATGCATACATACGTTTATATGAAATGTATATATGTATGTACGTACGTATGTATGCAGTGTGTGGTGTATGGGAGAGGGGTTGATTGTGTATGTGTATAAAATATACATTTACGTGAAAAATTAAATCTTAATGTAGTTGCATGTAACTTATTGTGCTATTTCTCTTTCCAGTTTAAAAACAGTAGGGATTGATTGAAGAGAAATTCCTGAATATCCAGTAACTTCCAGGAAGCACTTTTGCTGTTTCGATGGCTCTTTTCTCCCCTGAAGTAAGAATCGAGGATAATATGTATGAACATGTTATCACCATGGTGATAATATGTATCACCATATAGAATTTTCACCGAGTACTGAGTCTCAAAGGAAGCAGAACTTGTAGGACACAAGACAAGATTACTTGGTAGGAAACAGAGAGAGAGAGCATCGTATATATAACTATATCTTTCTCCGTCCTGAATTAAACGTTGCTGTTGTATAATTTGTGACTTATCTCAACGGTGTTGATAAAACATAAATTAATCAGCTGATGGTGTTAATTTAATCAACTGAGCTTTACCCCCATAATTTCCAGCTGCTTGCTAATGTCGGAAACGAATATTATAAGTGCATGCTCACGTAGTGTAAGGCATTTCGTTTACCCTATTTACAATTCTTTTCAGTTCATTACATATCGATGTTGTTTGTGGGGACGACTAATTAGCATTTAAATAAAGAGAGACGAGTAAGCAGACTTTATCACTTTATTGCATTTAGTCTAACTTCTACATTCTAAAATCTAATCCGACTCCCATTGATTTTACTCACGAGATTTCAATAAATCAATAAATTTGTACTAGTTTCGATTTAGTCAACTGCACCCATCATTTCCAAAACAGTGACGGTACATTGGTGCGATAGAAATCGATGCTGTAATTAAAATCAGTTGGTGAATAGCAATGCACTAAATAAAGTTCACTGCAGTATTTACTTCCTTCGGTTTATTTCTGAGTTCAAGACCAGAGGACGCCGGGTTTCGTATTTATACTTCTGGGTATGCTTGATCGACACTTTATGTTGCAGTAGCAAACCAATAACAGTAACTAATATAATATGCTCAGCTAAGTTTTTAAAATTGTGCTAATATTAGAAAACCATTTCGAAAATAGATACTACGTGACAAATTTAGGGGAAAAGAGTAATCAATTACGTAATTCTAGTACA
>NC_142929.1:9572786-9587786 GCF_046866305.1 Octopus bimaculoides | reverse complement strand
CTTCTTAATTGTTAATTATATTGAAAGTGTTGCTCAAGTGACCAAGATATCACACTATTTCTCAACATTATTGACAATTATGTTATTTGTGCCTTTACTGTAATAAAGAAAATTTCGTTCAGTGCGACTACAATAACACTTCTAGAAAATTGATTCAGCGTCACAACGAATATTAAAAACCATTCATGGCGACGGAGAAATCTTTGTATTGTTCAAATCATGAATCTACTGCCTCAAAACTTTTCTCTTTGAAATTAAGTTTGTATTAGCTATAATTAATAACCCCAACGGCTGTAGCACCTTACGTATATTTGTCAGAAAGAATATTGCTGTTGTTGATATTTTGGAGTCATAAAGTCTGATTAACAAATGAAGCTGGCATGAGATTCATTTGAACTGATTTTGTGACAATTTTATTTCTGCATTTAGAATTATTGGAATTTAGCACCTAGCTTACTTGAAACAAAAATCACGTCGCCATCTCCAGAGTTGGTTATAAATTCTATTGTTGTGTTTTTGAATAAAAAACACCAGTTCTGTCATCGGGTATAAATCAGCATATCAGTTCACCCTACAACGCTCCTAACAATCAAGTTGTTTCCTTCACATTTCTCTAATCATGATTCAATCATCAAAGCTGATAAAAATAATGATTTTTGTATTACACTTTCTATATCTTATTTTCTAACAAACACTTATAATTCTCGATAATTCTAATATAATTCGCATATCAAGATATCCTTAATCATTCACTGAATCGATGTAGTCCCTTGGCTTTTATAAAGATATAGGCGCAGGAGTGGCTGTGTGGTAAGTAGCTTGCTTACCAACCACGTGGTTCTGGGTTCAGTCCCACTGCGTGGCACCTTGGGCAAGTGTCTTCTACTATAGCCACAGGCTGACCAAAGCCTTGTGAGTGGATTTGGTAAACTGAAAGAAGCCCGTCGTATATATGTATATATATATATATATATATATATATATATATATATATATATATATATATATATATATATATGTATATATATATATATATATATATATATATATATATATATATATATATATATATATATATATGTATGTGTGTTTGTTCCTCCACCATCGCTTGACAACCGATGCTGCTGTGTTTACGTCCCCGTAACTTAGCGGTTCGGCAAAAGAGACCGATATAATAAGTACTAGGCTTGCAAACAATAAGTCCTGGGGTCGATTCGTTCGACTAAAGGCGGTGCTCCAGCATGGCCACAGTCAAATAACTGAAACAAGTAAAAGAGTAAAAGAGTATATGCACAAAACTAGATAAAATATGACATTATAAGTACAACTAATATAGTACAGCTAATTGCTTATAATCTGATAAACAGATTTGCCTAGACATGTAAAATAATTTCCTATTTACACTGAACAGCATTACAATAAAAACTGGTGAATCGGCAGTTTTCTGAGTTCGTTAATTAGAAAACTGCACAGAACGTGTTTTGAATTTTTGCTACGTAATTTCAAATCCAGCCAAGGTCTACTCTGCCAATCATTTTTCTAGGGTAAATTAAAAATGTTCCACCCATCAAAGGACATTTTAGCGAATGTATTTGACCATCAGAAGAAATATCCTATGTCCTATTTTCGGTCATTCGAAGTTTGACAATGTTTATCTTGGATTATATAACCTAATGTGTCCCCTTTTTTATATGATGGTAAAGTTTATTTTGAGTGACATTTGATTGTTACTTCTAGCAATTCGTGCAACTACCCTGGGGCTCATTATGGGCTCGTGATGATTATCATTTCATTAGTTTGATTAACGCATTTGAACGACTAAAAGGAAATTTACGAAAATATATATTTTATCGAATGCTGTTACAGAAGCAAATGAGAATGATGCCCTCACAAATTTTCAGATAAGAAGGAGGATTCTTTGCTCTTCAATCTAGCGTATTGCACGACGGTTCCATTTGGAATGGCTGCCGATAAAGTAAGAATATGAGATGCTAGCATTTCTATCGTCATATTTACATTTATATTGATGTCGTCCGAGAACATTTATTTACCGACTTTCACACACAAACATGGACACAAAGAAGTGACACCAGACATTTTCATGTAAACTTATGACCTAAAACTCTGAGGAGGAAATCTCTATGCGATCCTTTCGCCTGCTAGAAATTGTGTGTGATAAAAGAGAAGATAGAACAGTATTCGTGGTCCCTGTATACCGTGTGTGAAACATGAGGAGCTAGCGGCAGTTAAATCTAGTTTGATTTTAAATGTTCAGTCAGAGCCGATCTGGAATAATACCACTATGTAAATTTATATCCTTATATTTCGTCATTTAGTAAATGGAGTATTCTACATTGCATTGATACCTAAAATAAATGAATATTCCTTTCTACTCTAGGCACAAGGCCTGAAATTTTTGGGGAAGAGGCCATTCGATTAGGTCGACCCCAGTACGCAACCGGTACTTAGTTTATCGACTCCGAAAGGATTAAAGGTAAAGTCGACCTCGGTGGAATTTGAACTCAGAACATAAAGACAGACGAAATACCGCTAAGCATTTCGCCCGGCGTGCTAACGATTCTGCCAGCTCGCCGCCTTAAATAAATGAATACTCATGCCTCCCGAAGTTTTAGTAAATAAAATACAAGTAATGAAATATTAGTTTCAGTGTCAAACCGGTAGAAAGGGTCAGCCATTCGGCGAGGATCATCGTTCTGCTGGACTATAGTTGTGATTTTATAAGAATCTATAAAATTTGAACTTATCTCTGAAGTTTTATACGTTAAAGATTGACAAAATTTGTTCAACGAAATTGAAAGTTCTTTACCACAAAATTTCTCTCTGACGTGTCACATGTTTCTGCCTTTTATTGTTAAATATTAACATCAGATTATATGAAATGTTTGGCATGTAAGAGTATATGACTAATACTCCCGTCTTTTATTAGCTGCGAGATGAAAATTTATTTTTCAATAGTCTATTCATGAACATCGCAATATTTTATATATTGGGAATATATTTTATATACGGCGTTTGGCTTTATTCGGTAATAATAGAGAGCCCGCTTTCTCAGAATAGCCGTAATACGAATAGATATTCTACCGTGTACTTTAAACTATGCATTCAATTATAACAACTCGTATAAGGTAGCAGATGGTTATCAGAAATGAGGATATACTTCAATTGGATCTTTTTTAAAACGGGGGCCACATTTTTCATTAATGTTTTACGTAGTGTTTTTGGTACCGAAAGACTTTCAAACTTCGTATACTTATCTATTTTGTGTTATAGAACAGAAAAATATTTTTGTATTCGAATTTATTTCATGTAAAAAATGGTCTTATTTCGATAATTTCAACCAATCACTGACAAGTATTCAGTTGTTTATATTTACTCCTTTGACTGATTAAGCGATGTAAAGCGTATTTAATCTCCATACCTTCGTTTTATTAGCTTTTTTCATTTTAAATTTGCTTTAACCCTAACCCTAACCCTAACCCTAACCTTAACCCTAGGGTTAGGGTTAGGGTTAGAGTTAGGGTTAGGGTTAGGGTTAATTGTTTCAGAATCGTTTGTTTATGTAGTCGACACTTAATGTATATCGGCTGAATGGACGTCAGTGATTGGTTGAAATTACAGAAATACGACAACTTTAACATGGAATAATTTATGGATTTCTTTTTTTTTAAGAAGACTAAGAGAAAAAGATGTTTTATATGACACATTCTACCAGTGTTCCAAGTTTCAAAGTGTTTCGTTAATGAAAAATGTGGCCCCGTTTTAAAAAAGATCCCTTCAATTAATTAGCTACACTTTATCTCGAATATATGTCAATTTAAGGGATGTTGCCTTCCTCGTAAAATTATTCTGAATTACAGATTTGGATACCAATCTTATTTGAATATATTGTAAATAATGGTAATCACATCTCCCTATGAATAATAATTATTCATTTATGGCAATCAAATTGTGTGACTTCACATTTAGTATTAATTTCCTTCGTTGTTAAAAGACGAGGCTATGCTCCATTTCATGAACGCTTGTTCGAAACTCGTCTGTTTTGTTGTCGACAAGAACACAAAATCCCAAATTTCAATTTTTTGTCCATTTAAAATGGTCTATTTCATATAAAATTTATTTACATTAAATAAAAATGTTTCTATGAAACAATTAGAAACGAAATTACCCCAATGTCAAGGCTTAATAAATAATCTCTTAAAAGTTTTTAATTGAATGTATTTATTTTAAAGATGGCGTAATTCATATTCATATTCTTCAAAGCCACTGTATTCATTATACAATATTTGCATTTACTTAGATTACTTCTCCATAAACAACGTTCCGAGTCAAAGTTCTATATTCCTCATTGTGTCTTTGCAGCTATGTAGTTGAAAGTGCTTTGATTTGCAATCTATCATTCAATCTACATCTGTTTAACCTTTGTCCTTAAGGGCACAGAAAAACATACCGTATAGGAAGCTGCAATAATTTTAGAACGAATAGTGTATCAGCGTCAAAGGTTAAACAAAAACACAGAGAAGTGTCAGCACAACAAAGTTTGATGACGGTCAGTAAATTATTAGTAGGACGGAGGGCCTGTATTGTGTACCATTGCAATGGCCATTTCTGTGGTGTAAGTTGATTCAAAGAAGCATCAGAGGAGCTCCTACCTTGGTTTCGATATAAGGAGGCAAACCACTTATACTTAGTGAAATGCAAAATTTTGTGAGATAAAAACCAACTTAATTTTGTTTCTGCCATCGACTGCAATTTAATCATATCTATTTATGAAAGCTTATTCAGTTTCGTTTTTAGTTGTTCAATTGGTTTTTTTTATTCTTTTATAATCACTCTTCAAGATATGCATTCTTTCCTTTCATAGTGTGTTACTAAATTGGCACAAATTATTTGAGTCAATTTTATTTTTTCTAGAACTCACAATTAGGACGAGCGCAATTGTACTGCTGTCTAGCAAATGTATGTCAGTATTAACAATAAATGGAAGTTCCTTTACCCAGCTCCAGCAAGCAGTATGCATGGTGGATTTAGCCTATTAAATACAACAAAACTAACTTTGTTCGAACAAACGTTTTGATTAGCAATATAGTGCATAGACTCCAAATGGAAGACATTTTTATGTATGCATCGATTATCGAAAATAGCTGACTACTGGAAGAATTTGCCGAAAAGCTCAGCTGACGACTGTTAATTTCCCTCAAGGATTTGATCATTGTTCATTAAATCTCAAATGCAAAGCATATCTTCGAGATGCCGATGGCACTGTGAAGTTTCGTCCGGCATCAATAAATGAGCATCGGACAGAAAGTGACCTTTTGAGGGGTTGCTAGAAATTTTATTACAATGGGTAAATTGAAGCGAGAAAGGGCAGTCGTTCTGAGAGTCAATAATGTAGTAAGAATACATGAAGATGTAGCAAGCACAAATCATCCAGAATTGAGAACACAAAACAATTTGCAAGTTCAGAAGGTAAGTTGTGTCTGTTCGTTTTGTAGCATAAATAAATACAAGGCTAATATATTTTTGTCTTTTTCAATTTAATTCACAAAAATAAAATCCTCTGTTTATTATTGTGCATATCTAAATCATTAGTCTAAGCGATTTCGTATCAGATACAGAATTAACAGGCGTATCTTGTTGATCATGGTCTGTTGCTAGCAAATTACTATAAACTGTAGACATCGGCTGCATTTTCATAGGCTATTGTTTCACTACTACGCGGTAAAATATGTATAAAAGAATTTTCAATAAGATTCTCGTAAAAGATACATCAATTTAAGGGTTTACACGAAGACAAGAAATGAGAAATTGCAACAGATAACTTTCTGAGCTGGTTTTGTCAATGTTGTTGCATTCATCTACATTTGCTATTTTCAGACATTTTCATAGAAATACATTATTTGGCAAACATGTTACAAACTTTCGCAGATTAGAATATTATCAAAACTTGTAGCTTCGTCTATGTGAGGAAGAAATAATCTCAAATAGAAGAGTTATTTTTGTGATCGATTGACTGAGTGCATTCTGTCGAGGATCTCAGGTATTTCTTTTGGTTGTTTCGTTCTGCTTCGCCAAATCTTATCTAATAATTGCCACATGTATTATTCACGGAAGTTGAATACAAAACATTCCTGGCTTCTGGATCGCCATTGTTTTTATCAAAATAACCCGTGGTTTTATTTGATGCAGTTGCTAAAAGAATTTTTCTTTGATTTTTTAATAAAACGTTTTTCAGTCCTTTTAAGGAATGGGAATCGGAGAACATTACAGGGAATGAATTTTTTGCTAAATGGAAAATTCGAAAAGCTTCCATCAAATTTTAGATGATTCAAGATATCTACAATTTTCATATTTAATGATTTCATATACTGGTTTGCATCTCCGATATTAAATGAGATCGTATTTGTTCTACTTCCTTTGAAACTAGAATGATATACCTTTGAATGTGTTATTTATATAGATATTTGACTGTTGTGACACATGCGTACTATTATACATATATATACCTTAACCAATATTAGAAATCATTGACTATTTTTTTTTCTGTAGCGCATTATAGTACTTTGCACAGTCGATGAGCTGGCAGAAAAGTTAGCACGCCGGACGAAATGCTTAGCGGTATTTCGTCTGCCGTTACGTTCTGAGTTTCAGCTCCGCCGAGGTCGAATTTACCTTTCATCCTTTCGGGGTCGATTAAATAAGTACCAGTTACGCTCTGGGGTCGATGAAATCGACTTAAACCCTTTGTCTGTCCTTATTTGTCACCTCTATCTTTAGCCCCCTGTGGGCAATAAAGAAATAAATATAGTACTTTGCACTATCGATTTTTAATCCTTGGTAAGCTCTAAGCGATTAAGCCCATGATCAAAGGCCTTCCATCATATTTTCTATATGTAGCATTACATTGCCTGATGTGTTCGAACATATACCTCAAACTGATATATATTTGCTCCAAAACCACTTACAACAAATGATAAACATAAGAATCAGCTGAAAGCCATCAAATCTATCAAAACTCTGAACCTCACTAAACTCCAACGTCTAACTTGTTGAAAGCCAAACATTTTATCGCTACCTTTGTAAACAACATAAGAAACTGACTTTTATTCGAATTTCCCATCAGGAGATTAGTACAGCGAAATTTATAGCTGTCACCTTTCAAATAAATATATACGTAAACACAAACAGGCGCACAAATACACACGCGCGAGTGTGTACGCACGCACATACTTGTGTGTGTACGTGTATATAATTTGAAGTTTGCATGTATTAAGTAACTTAAAATACTAGCTATCATTCTCCCAGGAAAACATTCAATATACATCGAAATTCTGGTTAACAATGAATAGTGACTACAGTTAGAATTTAGTAGTATTACTAGCTAAATGTAGGAAAAATTTTGAAATCGCAATAAAATGTTGCCTTGATGAACTGTTTCGGTGAAGCATCCAATTTCTCCTGGTACATCCATAAAACCGCAACGGTGAAACGTATGTATTGAACAAATAATATGAACTTGTATTTCTTATACCTACCTACCTACCTACCTACCTACCTACCTACCTACCTACCTACCTATTTACCTACCTTCATACATACATACATACATACATACATACATACTGAGAAATTAGGCTTCTCTAAACCAGAACGGGGAAAGCTGATTCGAAGACTACAGATCCAATCTATCACTGGAACCGTAAAAATCTGTAAGACTTTCCTGAAGTTCCTCATTTAAATATATATGCGCATGTCTAGATATGTAACTATATGCCATGAGAATACATATATAAAACAAACAAATCTGCACATACATGCATACATTCATACATACATACATACATACATACATACATACATACATACATACGCACACACATACATACAAACAAAGACACAAAAATAACTTATTGCTAATGTTTGAAATTCCAATGAAGGAAACTTGGATCTCGATTAGAAACTAGTTCTTTCTTTATTGGCAAGAAATCTTGAAATAAACTGAAGAAAGACATACATGTATACATACATACATTTTGGTTTACTTAGGTTTACAGATAGGAAGAATTGAAACCTCAGCGTGTGATGGATTCAACAGTATATTCTTATATCCTTGACGCTGTAAATATTTCGGAATTTACGAAGGAATTACAAATGCCACGTCTAGCATTATTCTACAATTGCTATAAATAGATGTTACAGTCTCTCTATATCTCGTAGGTTTTCTAATTTAAATACTAACATGCATAGGCACACACACACACACACACACACACGTATATATACGTGTGTTGTTTGTGTGTGTAACTGTGTGTGTGTGTGCAGCTCTGTTATTTTTTCTGGATCATTAATATGTTCCAACGCAATCCTTATATTTTGTCTTCGCTGTGTTATTGTTCCCTTAACGAATTCATTTTATTTCCCCCATCCTCCTTACTCACCCCACTTCTTCTTTCTTATTCGCTGCTATAAATTTCCATTCTTTCAATATTTCTAATTCAGTTTACCTTCAAAACCAGATGACATGTCATCTATCCCCTACGAACGGTTCTAATCGAAACATTAGTATTCTTCTTCGCGAAATACGCTTAAATGTTCGAAGTGTACGCATTGCCATTTGCAGACGCAGAACATCACCATTTTCATCGAATCAACTTTTACCGTTATCTTTTGCTGAACTGCCAGGTTGCAGGTACATGGACGCACCAACACCAGTTATTAAGCTGTGGGGGACAAACACACACACACAAACTATATATATATTAGACAAAAAGTAGATAACGAAGCCAAGGCTGTGAGGTGTTTTCAGGACATTTAAAAGGAAAGTCATATTGTCATACAGCTGTTTCTGGGATATTATGGATGTCCCTTCATCAGAGGCGATGTGAGAGGGGTAAATCTTTGAGTTCGAAATAAGGAAATAAGGACCCAGAAACAGCTGTAAGACTATATCTCTTTTCTGATAAATGTCCTGAAAACTCCTCAAATCCTAGTCTTTGTTATCTATTTTTGTCTAATATATATATATATATATATATATATATATATATATATATATATATGAAGAATAATAATAAATGGACCAAAACGCGTATGATCAATAAGTTCCTTTAATTCCTACATATGTTTCAAAATTTATGTGCACCCTACTCCAAAGAAGTAAGGGGTGCTGGAAATGCACATAAATTCGTCGTCAGAGAACCAGCTTACAAAAGCAAGACATGCGCTAAATGCTAAGGTTGCGTACGAGTCATAACATTATATAGCTAAGTAAATGACCGTTAGAAACAAGAACGCTAGTTTACAGGGAGCTGTTAAGGGAAAGAGGCTATGAACGCTATACTAAAAATTTTAGATAAAAAGAAGACATAATGAGCCGCAGTACGATCCAAAAATGTAAAGTTTAAAAAAAATGGTAAACAAAAAATCTTAGTAAAGGAGGAAGGGAGAGAATCCAATGAATTCTTTATATATTACTCTTATTATTCTTTATGTATTATTCTTTATATATTATTCTTTATATATATAAATATATATATATATATATATATATATATATATATATATATATATATATATATATATATATGTATGTATGTGTGTGTGTGTGTGTGTGTGTGTGTGTATGCAAGCTAATACAAGACCCGCATTAAACTTCTCACTCGTACCACAATCGAACCAAGAGTTTAACTATGGTCTGTCCTTAACACATACTTAGCGTTACTTGACACACTTTGGGTCTTCTAGATACCAATACCTTTTATATATATATATAATAAAACAAAGGAAAAAAGGATTCCTTCAAATATCTGTGTGCATATGTATGTATGTATGTATGTATGTATGTATATATATATATATATATATATATATATATATATATATATATATATATATATATATATATATATATATGACGGGTTTCTTTCAGTTTCAATCTACCAAATCCACTCGGCCCGAGGCTGCAATAGAAGTCACTTGCGAAAGCTGCCACACAGTGGTACTGAAGCCAGAGCAATGCTTTGGAGTAGCAAATTTCTTAAAATTCTTACAATTAAAAACATACCGTTGTAAATCCAGTGACATTCCCTATTCACTTGAAGCACATAGTTATTGCCACATACATTATGAGCAAGTTATATACTGATGTTGATTCAGTCAGTTATAGTAATTACCAATAAATTGGCAGAGATCAGAGAAGCACATCAGTGATGAACGTTTAGGGCGTAATCGCCTGTTTTAGTCAAAATTATCCTGCGCTTTGTAATTCCGTGCTTTATGCTATGAGTTGAAAAGCAGCCGACATCAATTTTGCCTTCTAACGCCACGGAATCGATTTTCAAGAAAGTCTGGCCTCGATTTAATCCACTTGTATTTCTTATCGCTACTTTCAGTATTCCACAAACAATTAAAGTACATCTGGGAATCTCGAACGTACATTCTTAGTGGTGTTAATAATTTAAGGACAAAGGAAGACGAGAAAACTAATAGCCATAATAGCTTTGTAAATAACCGGTCCGGGTTCTTATTAGTTTCGAAATACATAATGATAAAACAATGTCTCAGAGATGTATAATTATTAGTACACATCGACAGTAGAGACGGAGGATTGTTGCAAATCGAAAGGAAATTTCTCAATAAACAGACATCAGAACGATATTTCAATTCTTATTTCGAGCAATTTCACTTCATTTATATCGTTAATGGTTCTCAGAAAGAGATAAATGTTATAATTTTCATTTATTTATTCCCCGAAAATATAGACATTTTGTGTCAATTCAAAATGAAACCAATAATTATGTGACAAGCTCGACGATATTTATTAACAGGTCAATGATTTGAACATAACTGTAATACAGATTCCAAAACAATTTACTCTACAAAACTGATTGAATATTAATTGGATTTTGATTTTATTTCACTTAGAGAGAACGTACTCTATTGGGAATAGACTATATTGGGAATGAACTATGAAAAGTCATATAGTTCTTAAAACAGTTTCATTTGAATTGTACAGCACAGAATTCGCTAGATTTTCAAAACAACTTTTAGTACTACAACGTTTCAAAGATGTTTAATCAAGCATAAGTAATATCTAAGTGCATATATATATATATATGTGTGTGTGTGTGTGTGTGTGTGTGTGTGTGTGTGTGTGTGTGTGTGTGTGTGTGTGTGTGTGTGTGTGTATGTGTGTGTGTGTATGTATGTGTGTGTGTGTGTGTTTGTGTGACTGTGTGTGTGTGTGTGTGTATGCATATATATATATATATATATATATATATATATATACACAATATATATGCAAGCATATATATATATGTATACATATATATATATGTATATACATACATATATATGTATGTATATATATATATATATATATATATATATATATATATATATATATATGCGAGTAAAAATAAATTCAAAAAAGGGGTTTTGTATGATTGTGTATACAGGAATATATTATTTTGTTTAAAAGAGTTCCAACACTGTCTGTTTTTTATGTCTTATTTATATTCCTGCAAAACCAATGTGGGATATAGAATATGGAATAAACAATATATAATATAATATACAATATATGATATAAAATAAAAATGGATGGTACAATGAAATAAAGTATTGAATGTCTTATTGAATATATGGAATATGTCTTATTGAATAGATGAAATATTGAGTGTTCAATATAAAGGATTAAATATATAAAGGCGAATACGTATTTTCTATACCTTGTGGTATTTCATCATGGCCGGTATGACGGACTTTAACAGTGATATATATATATGTATACATATATATATTTATATATGTATGCATATATATATATATATATATATATATATATATATATATATATATATATATATATATATATACAGGGTGCGCAATGTATTTGAGGACAGAATTATGCTTATAGAGGAACAGATATAATAGATATAGATATAATAGATATAATAGATATAATATCCACTCGTGCCGTATCCTCAAAATTGTTGGGTGTGTCTCAGAATTAGAGATAATGTATAATATTCGTCTTTTTTATACATAAACAACCTATAAGCGTTCGTGTGAGTGTAGGTAGGAGGCATGTGTGAATGTATGCGCGTAAGGAGAAAAAATTGAATTTTATGGTCAAACTGAAAAGCAAAGGGAATTCCATTACACTGCTAATAGTTTGTTAGTAACATTAGCAGGAAATAATTGTATTCTTCAAATCTCTTCCCAATAATACAATAATAGTAACTAATGAAGCTACGTTCTGCCGTATTGATTTCTTGCGTTAGTACAAGACTTATTACATACGTTTTTAATGGCGTATGTGTTAAAGAAGTATGAAGGACACCGGTGACCCAACGAGGATTTGTGCTTTCAATATTGGCGAGTCGACACTAAACGCTATTTGTAATGTGGTCTGATACGCTCAACTGTATTTTGTTTGATGTTATAAAAGATTTAATCCAAAGCAACCTTTATAGAAGGAATAAACATGTTTAGAATTTTCCAAAAAATATTACATTTTAGGCAGCGTATCTCATTCTAATAACGAATATAATGATTCAGGAAATCATTCGAGAAGGGAATTAATTCCTGTGATCGAAATATGAAGCATTCTTAATTACTGCTTTGTAATCTTTAGCTAATATTTTCACCGAATAAAGGCTTCAAAAGCCATCTAACAGGATTTAAATTAATGCCTCATATTTTGCAATTGAAACTATTTCCTGAAATTAGTATTTCTGTTCTGATGTTATTTTGAATATTCTATCCACTGTACAAATGGATGTTTGGACATCCATCATCAAAAATGCATTATTAGGATTATGTTAGTTGTTTCCGGTGAACTGTACGATTCTGTACTGCTGCAACATACGAAATTTCTTTCTTCACATAATCAACAGAAATGTTGTGCTTTCTCTATTAGCTGCAACAGAATCTGATATGAATAGTGTCACTGTTTATAGATTCGATTGATTATCAATAATGGAATTGATTAATCACTATGAACATTGACCTGCTTTCGTATGCTGATACCACTGCTATTTCAGTAAACCTTGTTTGATTGATATTATATAAACTTGATATTTCCCTAAATGAAGCATCGTTACTGTCACGTACAGAAACAGTCATTGCATTTATCATTCATCATTCATCATATTTTGCAAAAAAAGACAAGAGTAATGCATTCAACATATTCGGATAAAATTGCATCAATTTTTCTAAGAGTGTAACGCATCTCATCAAATGAACGGGCATGCGTCCTTTTCCGCCATTTCAATATTTTGCGAATTATAATAATATTATGTTCAGCCTATCAAATGATTCCCTAATCGCACAAGTATCAATCCAAAATATTCGAACACTTTCATTTTGAATGACTCTAAACAATGGCAGAACGAATTTTTATAGATGCGAGACGATAACGATAACGATGACGATGACGATGACGATGATGAGGGGGAGGAGGAGGGGAGGGGAGGGGGAGGAGGGGAGGGGAGGAGGAGGGTATGAGGAGGGTATGAGGAGGGGACGTGATTGGTGGTGGAGGACGGGAGGTGGAAGGGAGGTGGAGGGAGAAAGGATTATAAGAAAAGTAATACACAACGGATCAATGATCTGTTGTATATCGACGGCATAATCTCAGACACGAATAAGACAGAACAATTTAGCTCTTGCTTGCATCGACTACAAGAAAGCGTACGAAAATACATTACATTATTGACTTCCGCGGTGCTCATCAAAAGTACTCGACGTCAATGAAAAGATTGATAGTTTGTTTATCATAGGAAGAAGAAGAAGAAGAACCCTAGTGCGGATGTGAATCATTGGGGAAACCGAAAATACTCCAGAAAATATTACTTTTCGTCTTTGGGTCAAAGACTCGGCAAAGCATAATGAGAAAATCTAAACCTGCTTATAAGCTTGTTGGGAGGAAGGTGAAAATAGATCACAAACTTTGTAAAGATGCCGCCAAACTAAATGAAGAACGTGGTTTCTCTGAGCCAAGCATATTTATCAGAAATATTGGTGTGCAGATTTGGGTAAATAACTGTACAGTTTCAGTTATGAAGAGAGGCTGAAAAAATTAAATATAATGTTATGAAGGTACCACAAGATGATATCCTTAGAAGAATGAGAGAAAATGAAGAAAACAAGTACCTTGTGGTGCTGTAGAGAAATAAGATAATGGAAAGAGAAGTGAGAGAGAAAGTTTGCAAACAATAGAAAAGTTTCTCCCAACCAAACCAAATAGAGAGAATGCAAACGAACAGAGCAATCAGTACATAGCCTATAGTCTCGCTGTGTTACTCTACTTCTCTCCTACAGGAGATGAAACCAAAACCGTGGCATTTAATTAAGGGAACTAGAAGTGTGGTCACCATGCTCAAGGCGCAGCTCTCTAAAAGTAATACTTACAGCTTTTACTTAACAAGAAAGGAAGGAGGTTTCGACAAACTTAAACTGTACTTAGGGAAGAAAGAATACAGCCTGTGTCTATAAATATCCGGATAGTCACTTAAACTCTAAAAAAGATACAAGAAGAGAAAGAAAAAGAGAAGTCCAAAATGTTGGAGAAAGAAGAGATTTCATGGTCTCAGACTGTAATCGCGGAAGGTAATGACAGAATTTTATGGCATTTCTCCACAAAGACTGACCTTAATATTGAAGCAAGTGCACAAAATAGAATCGTAGAGATGAAAACAAAACCAGCAGTGTAAGATTATGGTTTTCACAAAACCAAAGAAATGAAGAAAATTAAGAATTAAGACGACCTGTCGAGATAGATGGAGAAATGATGGAAGACTAAGGTAAGGTGAAATGGTTCCTGTGGTCATATGTGCAATTGGCACAAGACCTAAGATGCTACATAAGAGACTCAAGATATAAGAAGTGAGATACGCATTAATAACCCGCAGAAAATGCCATCCTGTAATAGCAATTGTGTAATAATAATAATGTGTAAAGGAAACGGTGAAGAAC
>NC_142929.1:9562786-9567786 GCF_046866305.1 Octopus bimaculoides | reverse complement strand
CATTTAGCCATATGTCTTCATTAATGAAGGGCTATTAGACTGTCAGCACTAACCTAGCTAATTTTATATATATATAAAAATATGCAATATAGTTAACTCTTCAGCGATTCTGAAACTACATTACTTGTTTATTGGTCATGCACGCTAATAGATAACAGCTGTAACATCTCTACTCCTATATAATTTAATAGCTATCCCTTGTGCATAATTGTTGAATAGAAATTTATCTTTCAATTTAAGGAGATTCGACTTTCAAATTTACATATTTGCTTCATTATAGATTCATTGCATATTATGAGAATTTATATGGTAGTAAACATTGCAATCCTACACATTCTCAGCGAATCGAATGTGTCAGCGAAAATTGTTTCTTTTATATGAATGCAATATTTTGCTATTTTAGCACACACAAATACATACACACACGCAGACAAAAACAAACATACACATACATGCGCATGCACACACTCATACACACACTCATACATATATATGTAATAACTATAAAATAAAATGTTGCACAGAAAGACGACAAAGGAAGACAATGGAAACTTACGCAAATCCTACGACACGTTCATCCCTCATCAGTTATCGCCCTCAAACTATTACGATTTCGTGCAATTATCGATAATAATGACACAAATACGGGTTCTTTGTGTGAATGTGTCGTGTTGGCGGGCCATGTAAGATTACGCAAACGTGTGGACTCAGAAACAGACGTTGTGTTTAACCATATAACAATGCTCACTTCCATGTGAAAATATTACAACCATTCTCAATGTGTTGGTTAACCAATTCTCTTGGTATACATTAAATTTATTTAAAAGCAAGCAGTGATTTAGAGTTGATTTTATTATGCAAACGGTATCATATAATTAACATTTTCTTTATAGTTTCAAATAATGACATTTCATTGTAGATTTTGTTAATTTCGTTTGATATTTATTACGTATATAATGAAGTAAATTACCATTTTCCCGAAAAACTAATCATTATATTTTATTGGAAAGTCTTTGAATCTGTGAGCGGCTTTTAAAACACTCGTGTAACAATTCGATTTAAACAAACTATAAATGTGCAACTGTGTATTGATTTGCCATCAATTCTGTACTACTATTTTATTATGTGTATATAAGCATGTATGTATTTATACGCATAAGTTACTGAAGATACGTACATATATAAATCTCTTAAATTTTTCTCTCCCGTCACCCTCTCTAAATATGTCTATCTTCCTCGTATCTCCACCCATTTTCGTAATTTTACTTTATTATTATTTTTTTTACTTAAACATCCTTGTACAGACGTTTATCATACTCATATACATACAACTCCAGGCAGACGTTCAAACTGGACACATTCAAAATTTAAACATGGACTTCTATGAAGTCCATGTTTAAATTTCATTAAAACTTATCTGTTCCACCATAATATTGGAATTTCAAAAAGAAAATCATCAGCATATGTTTATACAAGCAACCCCGCGCGGGACGGCACACACGCACACACGCGCACACACAAACATACACGCACACACTCACATACACACACACAGACAGGCACACACTCACACATGAATTTATGTATGTATATATACTTATGAATGCCTGTGAGTGCATGCATACATAGGTGGATGCGTACGTATCTAATTATATAAAAATCCAGATATTCGTACCCTTATATATGTGAGTACGTATGTACGTATGTATATAGTTAAGTGAGATTCGGGTAAGAATCTTGTGGAATACTATTCTAATCTCATCCACATTTATTAGTTACTTGAAGCCATCAGGCAATGGAAATGCTCTAGCCACAGGATATACATAAGGATGTATATGCGCCCAAACAATTGTAGAGCTTTTAGATAATGTTGTCTATTCCATTTTGTGTCATTCATTGACAGGTATACTTACATGCGTGTGTGCGTCTGTGTATGTGTGTGTGTATATGTGTGTGAGTGTATCTGTATGTATGTGCATAATGTGTGTATCTATATATATATATATATATATATATATATATATATATATATATATATATATATATATATATATATATATATATATATATATATATATATATATATATATATATATATATATATATATATATATATATATAATATGAAATGGGACAAGAACGCAAAACATCCAAGTCTTTCGAATAAGGACGAATTAAATTCAGCTCTATATATGTATGTATGTATATATATATATATATATATATATATATATATATATATATATATATAATATATATATATATATATATATATATATATATATATATATATAAATGTATATGTATCTATGTATACATTAAATGTATTATTGTCAGCTGCCTAAGAAGTTTATACGAAGATATTTGTAGCTGCGAAGTTAGTGCGCATGTTTTGTTTTTTTTGTTTTTTTCTTCTGATTCAAAATTAGGTTGATCACATGCTTGTAAATCTCATTTGTTGGGAATGAAACTCGACAAGCAATCGATCTGAAATTACGAGCAACAAATTCAGAAGCAAGCACGTGTGTCTCGCCATCTCTTTAATTCGAACAACATCACATCCCCTGGCAACTGAATTATTATCTGTAGATTTACATCGAAATTGAACGAGTTGTCCTTCATTACATCTCTTTGTCTCTATCTTTGTCTGTGTCTCTGTCTCTCCATCTCTCTCGTCTTGTGTATGCATGCATACATATATAAATACATACTTACATATATACATGTATACATACATACATATATATATATATATATATATATATATATATATATATATATATATATGTATGTGTGTGTGTGTGTGTGTGTGTGTATGTGTGTGCATTTGTGTGTGTGCGTGTATGCAGGCACATCGAGGGGTTTGTGTTAATTGCATATATAGCTTACATATATTTATTCCTTCGAGTGTATTTGTAATTGTGAGTGGGTGTGGCTATGGGTGTGTCTTAATTCTATTTTCTCCCGTTTGTCTTCCATAGGCATCATTGTATAAATTAAATTTGTATTGAGATTGCTAAAACAAGCGAATTTGTCACTTAAGGAGCTTGGCCTGAAATGTATCTTATACCAATGCTAATGAACCTTAAGACATCTTAAGAGCAAAAGCCAAATTAAATAAATGCTAAAAGAATGATAACAAATTTATATTTATAAAACATGTCTTTGAGATAAAACAGTAATTATCCAGCCATTATTTCTCAGAAACTACTTAGTTATTAAATTAGTCATTATATTGCTTTAGTTATCTCAGTGCCCTGTTATCTGGTTTGTATTATTATTAATATTATTATTATTATTATTATTATTATTATTATTATTATTATTATTATTATTATTATTTTTATTGTTGTTGTTGTTGTTCAGTAGTTTTATTTTTATAACGTGCTTTCACTTCACTACCGAGCGCAGCTCTGTGCGCCTTGCGTATGTGCTGTGGTTTGCTATGGTGCTCTTATGGTTACTGTATTGAAAGTGTTTTGCGTAGGATGTGTGCAGTGCCCAGTACTGAAATTTTCTGTATGTTATATATATTTGTAAGTCCTGGTGTTTTTGTTATGTATTTGTCTGAATATTTTTTTACCTAAGGCACCTACTATGATAAGAATTGTTTCTGTTTTTAGATTTCACATTCGAGTTACCTCTATTTCCAGGTCTTTGTATTTTGAAAGGTTTTCCATTTCATTAGAGAAACGTTGTCATCTGCTGGTATTGATACATCAGTTAGAAAGTATTTTTTTTTCATGATCTTTGGCCACTATATCTGGTCTATTTGCCTTAATTTCTCTATCTGTGTGTATTGGCATATCCCAGAGTATGGTTGCTTTCTCGTTTTCTGTGACCTTTTCTGGCGTGTGTTTATACCATCTTGTTTCTGTTGTTATTCCATAGTGTTGGCATAGCTTCCAGTGTACATAGGTCCCAGCTCTGTCGTGTCTGTGAATATATTCCTTCTTAGCCAGGACTGGGCAGCCAGAGATAATATGATTTATTGTTTCTTGTCCATCTCCACATATTCTACAGTTACTTGTTATGTTTCTTTTCATTATATGTTTTTGGTAATTTCTGGTGGGGACGCTTTGGTCTTGTGCAGCAATTAAAAATCCTTCAGTCTCTGCTTTGAGTCCTGAGCTTCTCAACCATTGCTGGGATTTTTCTCTGTCTATTTCTTTTGCATTTAGTTTACCCCAGTATTTAACATGTAGGGGCTTTTCTTGCCATCGTTTTATCATGGTCCGTTGCTGTTCTAGTTTTAGTTTGGATTTCATTTGTTTTATAGCTTTTGTTGTTTCTTCTTCTTCGTATTTGTTAGGTAGTATGATTTCTTGTTTGTATTTGTCAGCTTCCTTAAATACTGAAAACAGTTTTTTGTTTTGCTCGTGTTTTGTGGCTATTTGTATTAGTTTTCCTTGCTTCTGGAGTAGGTATTTTTGCAGTCCTATGGTGGTTATTTTATAATAGTTTTCCAGCTGTATAAGACACCTGCCACCTTCTGTGCGTTGTATATATAGCCGTTCTATGTCAGATTTTGGGTGGTGCATCCTATATCCTGTTATTATTTTTCTTGTTTTCCTGTCTATTTTAGATAGTTTGTTTAGTGTCCAGTTAAGGATGTTGTAGCTGTAGCTTATAACTGGGACAGCTAAAGTGTTGATACCCATTATCTTGTTTTTAGCATTGAGCTCTGTTTTTAGTATTGACCTAACTCGTCTATAGTACTCTTTCTTTATTTTTTCTTTCATTTGTGTGTGTTGTATCCTATCTAGTTCATTGACTCCTAAATATTTGTATGGTTGGCTTTCGTCTAGTTCTCTTATTTCATTGGTTTTATCTAGACTGATGTTGGTACTTTTAACTAATTTTCCTCTTTTCAGGGTTGCTTTGGCACATTTTTCTAATCCGAATTTCATATCTATTTCCTTGGTAAAGACATGTACTGTCTGCAGTAGTGTTTCTAGCTCTTTTTCATTTTTCGTCATTTTTAGCGTATAATTATTATT
>NC_142929.1:9555286-9557786 GCF_046866305.1 Octopus bimaculoides | reverse complement strand
TCTACTATAGCTTCGGGTCGACCAAAGTCTTGTGAGTGGATATGGTAGACGGAAACTGAAAGAAGCCTGCCGTATATATGTATATATATATATATATATATATATATATATATATATATATATATATATATATATATATATATATAAATATATATCTGTATGTCTGTGTACATGTTTGTGTTTGTGTTTGCCCCCCCGCCCAACATAGCTTGACAACCGATGGTGGTGTGTTTACGTCCCCATAACCTAGCGGTTCGGCAAAATAGACCGGGAGAATAAGTACTAGGCTTCCAAAGAATAAGTTCTGAGCTCGGTTTGCTCGAGTATATATATATATATATATATATATATATATATATATATATATTTTATTTATGTGTTTCAGCCAAGTGGCTGCGGTCATGCTGGTGCACCACCATATATATACATGTATGTGTAGAGTGTTAGGTGTGATGTACAGAAGTAAATATTGAGAAAAAGGTCGTCAGAATTTTGGAATAACTTCTTTCATTTATTTTATACATAAAGTAGCGCTTTCGTTCTTCTTTCGAACTTGTCAAATATAACTGTGAAAATACAGAGATCTAGCTTATTTATATAAAAACAGGTGTTTTGGGGGGTTTTGTTTATAACAGAACATTGTTTTGTTTTTTTTTGTTTTTTGGGGATGAGGCTTTGGAGACAATTGAAGATGTATAAGCAGATAGATCGATAGATAGGCAGATAGAGAGATAGAGAGATAGACTGATAGTCAGACAGATAGAGAGGTGGATGTGGTAAAAGAGAGAGAGAAGGGCCATTGTATTGAAATTGTCTTTTTAAGGAGTGTCAAAAAAAAAAGGTTAAAAGTTTGTTTATTACTTACTGTATTGTTTTGAGACACTTTTTAGGGATGGTAGAAGAAGGAGAAAGGAAGAAGAAAGAAACAATAGAGAATAATGAATAGAAAATATAAAGAAAACAAAAAAATGTCTTCCTGTTTTTTTTTTTGCTTTTAGTTCTTTCGTTTTATATTCTTTGTCCTTTCTTTTTATAGACTTTGGGTCCTTTTTAGAATATATTCCTGTCATACATTCATTTATTTATTTATTTTTAAGGTGTAGTTCTGCATGAGAGTATATTAGTATAATGTTTGTAAATTTGAAAAATCGAATTAGTAAAATCAATTTAGTAAAAATAACTATATATATATCATATCAAACATATATAAATATATATACATACAAAACGTATTCCTTGTTTTTCTTTTTTCTGTTTCAAACATTTAACTTTGGGGAAAATTTTTTTATGAAAAGTAGTTCCATTGCCTTTCGGTATTGTGGATCGTCCCGTGTACATTTATAAAAGGGAAAGATTTTGAACTTTCCGTCTCCGCATATTTCCAGATGTTTACTTAATGGAATCATTCTTAGTTCTTCTTGTCGGATATGTTGCCTGTGAATTCTTGCACGTTGACAAAGTGAGTTATTCGTTTTGCCAATGTAATTTTCTTTACAGTTTGGACAGGTGATGCAGTATATGAGATTTTGTGTTTTGCAGTTCATATCTGCATTTATTTTTAAAATAGATCCGTTCTTGAATTTTATGTGGGAACCACTTTCTATGTATTTGTAGTTGTTGGTATTGTTACACACACACACACACACACACACACACACACACACACACATATATATATATATATAAAGGCGGTTACTCCAGCATGGCCGCAGTCAAATGACTGAAACAAGCAAAAGAGTAAAAGAGTATATATACAGTTAATAGAAAAACATATCAGAAACAAGAACGGAAATAGAGCGGTAATTATTACAAAAAAAATTATACAGAGTTAGCCATGGTTTCACGCCCACAAAGCGAAGCCTTGTGGACACCACATGAGGCTCTATATAACATTTGCTCCATTTAGAGCCACTAAGCTAAAACGATTGATTGAGAATAGAGGAGTCGAACCGTTGGAAAGCGAACACAGCATCAATGCTTACGTAGTTCTATGCGCATTCAACTCAGCCACATAGCCCACCCATTAATTTCAGCCTGCTTTAATGTTTAGATAATTTTAATTTAGTATATATATATTTATAAATCTTTAACAAACCCGAAGGATTTTAAAATTATAGACGAGGTCATTTTTAATAATAACTATAATTATATATTATTTGTAGAATAATACAAGCTTTGATGTCATGTTCATTTCCCAGTGGTTCGCTTAATCTTTTTTCAGTCAATCGCTTAGCTTTAGTGAGTCTAAACGGAGCATATATTATTATATAAATAATATATAGTTATAGTTATTATTAAGAAGGATCTATGTGTGTCGCTCTACTTCGTAATTTAAAAAGCCTTCGGGCGTGGATGTATGGTAGACGGAAATTGAAAGAAGCCCGTCGTATATACATACATCCATATATATACATATATATATATATATATATATATATATATATATATATATATATATATATATATATATATATATATATATATATATATATATATATAT
>NC_142929.1:9547786-9552786 GCF_046866305.1 Octopus bimaculoides | reverse complement strand
CATGTTGCATTCATTCTTTGTATACTTAAAATGAATGTCCACATCAATAGATTTCTTATCTCCATTCTCAAAGCATTCTGAATCAAAGCATTTGTTATTGATGTTTTGCAGCTGTTGTTGTTTTGTCTCCGACCACTGTTACGTCTATTGTTCAATGTGCTCGTAACAATATGTATCCATTTTTTGATTTCTTAAAAACATGCGATAGAATTCCATAGAATGTTCCGCCCCCACAGCAAATGCCATGAACACGCTGTCCTTTATAACTTCGCATCACTAACTGGGTAACTCTACATACCTGATCAGCTTGCAAGAAATAGCAACCCATCAAACACCCTCCATAAAATCTCATACCCACCACTTGGAAAGCGAAACACACTTAGACAACGGCCGCAGATGAAAAGCAGCTTCGATCATATAGTTTTTATTTCTTTATTGCCGCCAACAAGGAGTTAAACATAGAGGGGACAAACAAGGACAGCCAAACGGATCATATATTTCGATCCTATATTTCTGTTCAGTTAGTGTGCTACTCAATGACAAATGAACACATACCACATAATTACGTAGTAGTAGTAGTAGTAGTAGTAGTAGTAGTAGTAGTAGTAGTAGTAGTAGTAGTAGTAGTAGTAGTAGGAGGAGGAGGAGGAGGAGGAGGAGGAGGAGGAGGAGGAGGAGGAGGGGGAGGAGGAGGGGAGGAGGGGAGGAGGAGGAGGATGATGAGGGGAGGATGAGGGGAGGAGGAGGAGGAGGAGGGGAGGAGGAGGGGAGGAGGAGTGGAGGAGGAGGAGGAGGGGAGGAGGAGGAGGGGAGGAAGGGGGGGAGGAGGGGGGGAGGAGGGGGAGGAGGGGCAGCAGCACTAGTAGGATTAATTTGCATAACACCAGAGACCACTGTTAACTACTTTATTAAAATGTATATGATCTTTGACATTTTGCATATCCTCGCTAAACAATAATGCATTTTTTTTCTTCTTCAGAAACTGCCTCTGTAGAAACCTTTCAATGTACATTAAGATACAGCTTTCTAAACACTACCTTTTAATGTGTTATTGAAAACACATACACATACACACTCAAAGAAGTCTAAACAATAATTTCACTCCCTCGAGGGCAGAAAAATTTTCTCTGGGCGGACATACAAAGGACCATATTTAGTAAATCTTAAAACTTTACTATCTACAGCTTTCTGTAAAAATGTTACCTTTTCTTTTCTTTTTTTTCTTTTCTTTTTTTACTTTTTTCTTCTCTTTTTTTTCTTTTCTTTTTTATCTTTTCTTTTTTTTTCCTTTCCTTTTCTTTTCATTTCTCTCTCCCTAAGTATTCGAAAATGTAAACAACTTTTTCATTGCAAAAGCACTACTGTATTATTCAATTGGTCAGACAAACAAACATCTGAAAAAAACTTAACAACATTAATATATTAAATCTTGTGTGAAACTTTTATCTTTCTACTCTCCCTGACTACCCAAATATGTAAACATACCTTTTGTTTCAACAAGACAATTGAATTCAGAACTTCAAGAATTCAACGACGTGAATATCAGTATATATATATATATATATATATATATATATATAGGGAGAATTCACAAAAAAAAAAAAGAAAAAGAAAGACGAAGTCAGGTATTGTAGAATACAAACAGATGTATTAATATAATGCTCGGGAATTGAAGAGTAGAAATCAGGAGGGACATCTTCTAAGGGGACTGCCTGTTCCCACTGATCTTTGTACTCTGCTTGATGCCACTAACACTGATTTTGAGGAAAGCAAAAGCTGGTTACGTATTCAAAAGCCGCCAACAAAGTCAACCATTTGTTATTCATGGATGACCTCAAACTTTATGGGTATTTTTGTATGTATGTATGTATGTATGTATGTATGTATGCATGCATGCATGCATGTATGTATGTATGTATGTATGTATATATGCAGATTTATATGTTTTATGTATGTATTCTCATGCAAATGGTTACATATCTAGACATGCTCATATATATGTAAATGATAAACTTATGGAAAGTATCACAGATTTTTTACAGTTCCAGTGTTGGATTGGATCTGTGGTCTTCGAATTAGCTTTCTCGTTTACTGATTTTGAGAAGCCTAATTCCTCAAGATTGGTATTTAGACAATGTGTTACGTATCCCAGGCAGGGCCCCAATAATTACAATTATAAACGTGAAATTGTAATCTAGATAGAGTAACTGCAGATTTCTCAATAGTTCAGCATATATATGTATGTATGTATGTATGTATGTATGTATGTATGTATGTATGTATGTGTGTATGTATGTATGTATATATATGTATGTATATATATATATATATATATATATATATATATATATATATATATATATATATATATATATATATATATATATATACCATTTTCATCATGATGTTGTCAAACTCTTTTAAGCAAGTTTCTTTACAAATTCTTGCCTGGAATTGCCATTACCTGTGAGAATGAACAAAAAAATGATTTCAGTTTTCTTTTTATCGAATCAAATGTTGGAGAATGAAATGACTTGGAAACAAGTATGGACAGGATATACAGAAAATGAACATTCATGAAACAGTATAAATATACACCTACCCTTGGGCCAGAGCTATGTATAAGGATATTAGAAATGATAATGTAAACCACTTATTACCAATTATGATTGCAAACGAAGTGGCATTTTAAGCAATATAATATCGGAGAAGAATTGAAGAACGGAATAAGTTGAGATGATCCACTCCTGAGAAAGAACATGAAATACAATTTAGGAAAAGTAAGTGAAATGAAACTGCTAATAAAATTTATGAATTTATGATATCTATCAAAGAACGAAGGTGAATAAATGTGGATGGCTTACAAATATCAAAATTGATTAATTTTTGTAGAACTAATTCTCATCAAATTGAGATAAAAACAAATTCGAAGATTAGAAAATGCATCAGTGTGGAATAATGCTTCCATTGTTGAGTAGGGACCATATAAAATTATTAATGCTTACGTGAATTACTCGCTATCATTTATCGTTGCAAGCCTGGAGTGAACTTTATCCAAATTTAACTTTCCATAATTATAGTGTTCGGGCTAAATTTGACAGTTCGCATAAAAAGAAGAGAACACACTATCTCATTCAAAAATAAAACAAAGTATTTTTAAAATATCAAGCTAAATCATGTAGACTATGTTTGATGATAACAGATTACCCTCAGCTTCCACCACAGCTTAAAGACTGCTCTGGAACCTGGTGTATGTGTTCTTCATTGCGCCTCTGAGAATATCTTCGACAACATCGTTAATCGTCGTCATCAGCTCAGCGTTGGTTTTGCGGGCTGAGCGGATGGTTTCTTTGTCAACTGCACTCCCCATGGAATTACAATTTTGGGAATCATGAGACGAGAAATTGACACTCATGAAGTCGCATAAATTCTCCGACACTTTCCAGAGGTATGACAAGGAGCCGAATCCTGCAGGCACACACACATGTGGCCATCGAGTGGCAACCCGTTTCATATTAGATTTGACCACAGTATCCTGCGGCTCCACATAGCTATCTGAGTCGAGTCTAAGCCCCTTTTAAAAAGTATGGACATAATTGTCAGCATTCAGACGTAGTCAGAATGTCTGCTGTGTCCTTACTGTGTACATGGCTTCGCAGTCTCCATTGTAGCTGTCCATGTCATGTCTTATAGCATTTAGAGTGTTCAGAGAGCGTCGGACAGTAGTCCTCATATCGGCATTTTGATACGGATGCGATTCGCCATGATACTGGTAATTCTTTTTCAATATTTAGATGTCTTAGGGCAGCTGGCAGCCAGAATCGTTAGCACGCCGGGCGAAATGCTTAGCGGTATTTCGTCTGCCGTTACATTCTGAGTTCAACTTCCGCCGAGGTCAACTTTACCTTTCATCCTTTCGGGTCGATTAAATAAGCATCAGTTACGCACTGGAGTATCTAAGGCGTTATAATTATCGAGTTTAGTGAAGGGTATGTAGCGGAATAAAATATTAAATACATTTGCATATGTTTGTAATTATATCGTACAGACAGTGTATTAGCAATTAGGTAAATCTTTCTCAGTGCCCATGCAAATGTTTCGTACATTGTCTTTCTCTCTTTACTCATTTCCCTATATTTCAAGTATTTTTTCATCTATGGATTGTGTTTCATTTTGTTTATTTCAAACCAGATATTTCATTAACCACGCGAGGAAAATAATTTTTCCTATCTATTCAATCTCACGATCTTCGCTAATGTCTCATAAATTATTGGATGTATGATTGATATTTGGATAAATCTTTCAAATTCAGATATTTTGACGAAAAATTACTTTCACTGCGTTCATCCCTATTAATATTTAACAACATCTTACGGCGGCGAACCGGCCGAATCGTTAGCACGCAGGGTGAAATGCTTAGCATTATTTCGTCTGCCGTTACGTTCTGTGTTCAAATTCCGCCGAGGCCGACTTTACCTTTCATCCTTTCGGGATCGATAAATTAAGTACCAGTTACGCACTGGGGTCGATGTAATCGACTTAATCCCTTTGTCTGCCATTGTTTGTCCCATCTATATTTAGCCCCTTGTGGGCAACAAAGAAATAAGAATCGTTAGCACGCCAGGCGAAATGCTTAGCGGTATTTCGTTTGTCTTTATGTTCTGAGTTCAAATTCCACCGAGGTCGACTTTGCCTTTCATTCTTTTGGATCGATAAATTAAGTACTAGCTGCGTACGGGGGTCGATGTAACCGACTAGCCCACCCCTCCACAAAAATTTTCGGGACTTGCGTCGTGTGCAAAATAGAATATTTAACAACACTTTCTGCAAACGCTAATTATAAGAGAATTTCCTAAATTTTTTTTCCTCAACGCAGTTAGGGTCTTTCATGTGTTGCTACATTAAAAACATAATTGCTGCTAACATTTCTAACTTTATATATTCTCGACTCAATATTACATATGGTGCTTATATTCAGTGGGTGGGTGCTGTATTCATAG
>NC_142929.1:9497786-9537786 GCF_046866305.1 Octopus bimaculoides | reverse complement strand
CCAGTAGAATGTAATCGACTTACCCCTTCTCCTGAAATTACTGGCATTGTGCCAAAATTTGACACCAATATCATAAATAAAAGAAGGCGAAGAGCTGTCAGAATGGTTAGGACAACGAACAAAATGCGTTGCGGCATTTCGTCCGTCTTTACGTTCTGAGTTCAAATTCAGTAGTAGAGGTCGACTTTGCCTCTCATTCTTTTAAATAAGATAAGTACCAGTTGTGTTCTGGATTCGATGTATCCAACTTATCCCCGCAAACGTAATTGCTGGTTGCGTTCCAAAATTTTAATCGAACATTCATAAACAAAAAGCAAAACGAACAAGAAACAAACAACCGACAGCTTAAAACTTTAGCCAGCAATTGATGTTCAGCTGATGTCAAGTAACTATATTTGTGAGTCGGTCATTTAAGTGCACCGATATTTTCCCACTTCATATTTGGTAGAAATACAAACAAACTTGAAATAACAGTCTTCGTGTCTTCCTCAATTGATAAAACTTCTCTTCAAAATATAATTTATATTCATTCTCGTCAGTTACGTTCGTGAAATGTGATAAACTAGAAATCTTGACTAGTAACTGAGTGTTTTCAGTTTTGCTATATATATTTACGCATTGGCATGTATTGAGTAACTTTTTCCCCTGCTGGCAAATTCAAACATCTATATATATATATATATATATATATATATATATATATATATATATATATATAGGGGTCAGCCACACTTAAGTGGCAATATACTACACTTTATCGTGCAGTTACTGTTAATACTTCATTTAGAGAATTAACATTGCTTGTTTTCACCTTTTCAATATCAGTGAAGAATTTCACTGGAAAAGAAGATATAAGGTTTGCCAGGTTTTTGTCTCTCTCACCAAGGTCATCAGCTGTCGAACGCCAACGAAGGGAAATAACCCTGAAATCCGGATACGTTCGTGCTGCTGGTCGAGGTGAGAGGGATAACTCCCTTGGCAAACAGGACACAGTCGTGTGTCGATAAGCCAGCTGGAGGAGATGTCCTCCTGGGGCTAAAAGCAACAGTAACATCCACCCCTAGGGGTCAGCCACACTTAAGTGGCAATATACTACACTTTATATATATATATATATATATATATATATGTGTGTGTGTGTGTGTGTGTGTGTGTGTATTGTATACACACACCTATACAGATTTTGATGCAATATGAGCAAATAAACATAAAGATGGGGTAAAGTGAAGCCACACAAATATGCTACACACACGTGTTTTATGCGTTAAATTCAGGAAACAGGATCACGCTGTCTTTTAGAACTTCATTTGAAAAGAGACAGAGATTTTCCCACGAACAAATATTGAACTGTACCAGCAACATGGATTCAATGTTTCGAAAAAGATAACGAAAATATACCCAACGAAGGTACCGTTATCCTTTCGCTCAATCTAGACTTATTAACAAATTTTCTCGAACCCCTTTTCACCGTTTTATTCTGTAACATAATTCTAAATATTATACTGAACCTAATATTGTTGATAAAGGGAATCCAATGCACGTTTTACAACATGTAATTCATATGAAAAAATATCAATAATAATAATAATAAAAAATCCATTGTTTTTCGAAACAAAGAATTCAAGACCGTTAGATGCATACAGACGCCCATTGACATCAATAATTATATTTGCAGCGTGATACATATCATCAGCTATATTTCGTTACAGAATAGAGAAATAAATTACATTTTTTCGAAGAATCAGTCTTTTTTCTGTTTTCTACATTTTTCTTTCATTTCATGTTTAAGTTTGATTTCACGAACACTACAAAACCAAAACGTTGTCTTCCTGTCTAAGTTAAGACGTGATCTAGGAATAATGACTCCAGGAGATTTCATGATTCAGATGCACGTTTTCCTTTCATGAGAAAATATAATAAAGTTTTGTCTAGTTTTCACAATATCAAAGCTGCTATTATTCTACTTTTTCGTAATTTTTATAGTGACGAATATACTTCTTTCATACATGACTTTCAAGCAAATTAAATAAACAACAACTAAAGATTTGCATCAAGATATAGGATCGCATGTATTTTTTTAAAAAATGTATTGAAAAAGGCACTCATGACAAGTGTTCATGACATTTTACATACACACACACACACACGTAGACTGATATGCGCACACATGCACATATGCATATACATAGATATATATATATATATAGATAGATACATATAATATATGTATATAATATATATTTAAACATATATATATTTAAACATATATATATTTAAACATATATATATATATATATATATATATATAAATATATACATATACATAATATCTCTATATAGAACCTAATTTGCTATCTTCTATATATATATATATACATATATATATATATATATATATGTGTGTGTGTGTGTGTGTGTGTGTGTATGAGTGTGTATGCGTGTGTGTACGTAAGTGTTTACAATATGTATAAGCAACCAACTGTTGCAAGCTCAATAAATATTCAAATTCATACACATATACACACACGTGTGTGTGTGTGTGTGTGTGTGTGTGTGTGTGTGTGTGTGTGTGTGTGTGTGTGTGTGTGTGTGTATGCATGTATATGTGTCTGGGAACATCATAACTAATGGCGTCGTAGGAGTGCTGTCATTGATATAACGGTGTGTTTGTGGGCATTTAAGTCCTACAGAGACCGTTCACGTCTAAGTTTTCACCGCAGCTGGTTTCTTCCAGAGAGAAAATGTCGGTGTGCAGGTGCGGATACGTTTGTGACTAAAGGCAAAGTACGTGCATGAGAAACAGCGAAGATAAAAATCAACTCAGTATATAACATTTTTTTCTTTGTTTATGGGGCTCGAAAATATGCAAGGCGAAGTTTATCGCGACGGATTTTAAATTGAGAGCACAGAGTGCAGAAACGGATGAGAAGAAGGCTGTCTATCGAATGCCCTAATGGTTTTGCTAAGCGTGCATTAATATAGGTGTGTGAACATATGTATATATGTGTGCTTGAGTATACATAAAATCCAATTATGCGTGCACGAACACACATACACACACACGCGAGTTTTAGAGGTACTTTTCAAGGAGCTGTTCTCAAATGCCAAGAAATGCAACGGTTGGGCATGATTACATTTGTGCGCTCTGTATCAATACAGTTAAAGTAGGATGCATGTATCCATGTGATTCGTGGTCAGTGTGGAAGCTATATTAATCGCTCAACAATATCACATCACTAGATGTCCTTGACGAAGATCTGAGATTTCGTATTTGGGCAGCTAGGTGGTGTAAGCATCTATTTGTCTGGATGATTTGTTGGCAGGTTTTTCTCTTCGTGATGGGCCTCATTTCGAAGTGTATACGATAAGTTGATGGCGCTGGACGATTAATAGGAACTGGATCAGGGAATGCGGAATCCACAGACTCTTCAACCTCTAAGATGTAAGCGGAGCTGAGTCACATGTTTTCTTTCAGATTAAAGAAATCAAGTTGTCTGGCCGTCGTAATTTCGTTTATGTACTAGCGTTGGAATACGGCCAACACTAGTACTTGTATGAGGCCAGCATATGCTTGCGTCATACAAGTAAAATCAATAATCAGGGATGAATAGATGTCTAAAATTTCGTCCTGTCGACTACACAAATGATTTTATGATTGCATTGACTCTGTAGGTATAATCCGTAAATGGTGACCTCACCATGACACGATGAAAATGCCGTAGCCAATGCGCAAAATACAGAGTAGCCAGATTAGTCAGTTAGTCAGACAGTAGTTGAAACGGACGATTGCAACAACCGAATATGGGGCGATGTTTTGCAGGCGGCAAGAGCAAAACTAATGAGGTAAGTAGTTGTCCGCCGAGGAAATAGTTTAATTTCCATGGTTTTTTCTTATATGCTTTACAATATAATAAACCAGACTGTTCGTCCTTACCTTAATAATTATCATTGCAACCAGCAGAGGAACAGATAAATCACCGATTCTGTGAGCCAAAGGACTGGTGTCGCTGCTCAGGAAAACATCAAACAAAGAAAATATGATCAATAATGTCGGGCTCCATAAATCTGCTGAGCGCAGAGTTAAAGATTTTAGCATCAACAACTGCAATGGCACCGGCAGCTGCTTCATGAACAGCATCTTGGAAACAGCAGCAATATCAACAACAACAGGAGAAACCATGACAACAGAATCCACCACCAAAACGCCAAAACCTTTTGGTGGTGGGTTTTGTTTGATATGATTGTTGCTGCTAAAATCTTAAACCCTGTTTCATGTGTGTTTTATAATCAATTATTGTTGCCAATATAATCGCCTCTCATCTGGGGACATTTTTATCTGGGGGCGTATCATCATACGACAGCATAGAGGACCTCCTCAGCAGAATCAATGAGTGTAAACATGCCCACGACCTGACGAGATGCATAAGCAGTATGGACGTAGTGTCCCTAAACCCATCAATTGATGTTGATTTTGCTGTGGATAAATGTGTGGAGGGGATCAGCGAGAGTGATGTGGAGTTCCGTGGTGTTGTCACTGAAGGACTACGCTTCCTCCTGAGACTGACATGCGATAATTATTACTTAGCTAAACATGACCTTAGTTGCTTCAGCCCAACTAGATCGATAAGAGGTAGACACCACCACTATAACTTCTATGGCCATCCATATTAAAGTACTATCGACACATAGAACTGACACGACACTTAGACATATTACAGAGGATACACACATAACAGCAGACAGACCGAGCCTAAACGGAAAACATGAATGGAACAGTTACACCCAACACCACACCACATGACTAAAGACAGTGGGGATGAGAAGAGAGAGGGAAAAGAAAAAAAGAAGAGGAACCGTAAATAATACACAGAAACATACAGGGTAATACACATACAGCAGAATTCTCCACCACCCACTGCCGGAGCCTCGTGGTGCTTTAAGTGTTTTCGCTCAATAAACACTCACAACGCCCGGTTTGGGAATCGAAACCGTGATCCTGTGACCGCGAGTCTCCCGCCCTAACTACTGGGTCACTGCGCCTCCACGTTAAGAGCTGTAGAAACCGACAAAATGCAGAATTGTTATAGAGTTCCACAAAATAGTCTGCGGTATTTGTTCTGATTCCTAGCACCCCAAGTTCAGATCCTGGCGTGGTTGACTTTGTTATGCTTGAGGTCGATATATAAGGGATAAAGCCCTTTCTCACAATTTGCAGGTTTTCGTCTCTGTTAGAATCAATTATTATCGCCATAACTAGTTTCCCTAATTACACACCGTATGGTTCCTCTGTTTGATATTAGAACGAGAGACATTGTCAAAAGGATTTGTTTCTCCGTTCGAAGCGTTGTCTCATTGTGAAATAGAAGACAATAAAACTGAACCTTTGTTGCAAATTTTGACGAAGTAATTTGATGCAGGGTTGTATGAATAGATCATATTTTTGTTTATTCTCGATTATTCCTTAATCGTTGCTTTTCTTAGAAATGAATAGAAAGAATTTTACAGCTTAGTAACTTAGTAACAGACAAGAAGTAGTCTCTATATTTTTCGTATCATATAGTTGTTGATTATATGAAAATAATAGCATTATACTTTATTTTGAACAAAACTGATTGCGTTTAATATACATTAGTAAAACCTACAACTTTTTTCTGTTCAGTTATATTAATTCATAGAAGAATGTTTATCAAAATACAAATAAAAATATAGAATTGTATATTCTTATTTTGTTTCATTGAGTGTATTACAATATCTATGTTGCAAAAAATAATCTCTTCTACATAGTCGTTCACCTTAATTTGCACTATGTCTATCGATCAGTTATTTGTTTAATTTTTTTAGTTGTGTGTGGTATAACAGAAAATATGTTAATTAGTCCGCTACTGTATCTGTTTTGGCTTAACTTTTATTGGCTTCAAAGGCGGCGAGCTCGTAGAAACCACAGCACGCCGGGCGAAATTTTTAGCGGTATTTCGTCTGCCATTTCGTTCCGAGTTCACATTCCGCCGAGGTCAATTTTGCCTTTCATCCTTTCGCGGTCGATAAATTAAGTACCAACTGCGTACTGGAATCATCTAATCGACTGGCCCACTCCCCAAATATTTCGGGCTTTATACCTAGAGTAGAAAAGAAACGTTAGCACGCTGGGTGAAATGCTTAGCAGCATTTCCTCTGTTGTTACGTTCTGAGTTCAAATTCCGCCGAGGTTAACTTTGCTTTTCATCATTTCGGGGTCATTAAATTAAGTACCAGTTGCGTAATGGCGTCGATCTAATCGACTGGCCCCCTCCCTAAAAAGTTCGGGCCTTGTTCCTGGAGTAGAAAAGAAACGTTAGCTCCCGGGCGAAATGCTTAGAGGTATTTCGTCAGTCTACATTCTGAGTTCAAATTCTGCCGCAGTCGACTTTGCCTTTCACCCTTTCGGGGTCGATTAAATAAGTACCAGTTGCATACTGCGAGCGGTCTAATCGTCTGGCCCCCTCACCGCAAATTTCGGGTCTTGTGCCTAGAGTAGAAAACGATTTTTTATTGGTTTCACCGAGCGGCTGAGGCCAAGTTGGAGTATCACGTTTAGTGCGATTGGTTTTCTTTGTGGAATTGTCTCTGGTGAAATAGCGAAGAGGACAAAGCTGTTCTCTGTGTTCCCTTCCGCGAAGTGAGCTCATTTGGTATCTCTGATAAAAATTTATCCTAACGTTCCTTGAAAACTTCCCTAGTTTCACCTTGCAGACCTTTGAGGTGATTTGGAAGAATATAGAATAGTCTTGGGCCCTTGAATCTTAATGTGTCACAACACTGGGTTCTCATTCTAGATGGAGAAAATGGGATTTTGGTACTATGCAGTGCCACCTAGATCGGATGTTAGAATTGCTTCCAATCCCAAAGTAGGGAACTACACATTGCAGGATCTTCCATATGTATACTATTGCATATCTTCAGTGTCCTCTTACTAGTGGGGGTGGAGCTTCATTTTCTTTAGCCTCTCCCAATAACCCATCTGTTATACACTGTCAATTTTTTTACGCGTAGTGACGTTGAATTGCCTGGAGGTCTGCTGTTTGTTCGACGCTTTAGGAGTGGTAATCGAAGCGACTAAGAACGAATATTCCCCTTAGGAGTAGCATAGTATTCTTTTTTCCCCGTTCTAAATGATCTCAGAATCAGTGTTGTCATTTTGGTAATATTCACGGGTGAGATCAGAGAAATAGGCTCGTAAATGTGAGCATTTGCTCCAGTTTCTCCTTTATGGACATATGTCTACTTTCAACATTTGGTAAGTTTACCACGTGTCAGGAAACTCTGGAAAAGGATTTGTATGGGTTATGCGAGAGCTTTCTTGCATATTTTTAAGAGAACAGCCTGAAATCCATCTAGATCCACCGCTGAGTTCGAGTTCAACTTATCAATGGCTGGTGTTGCACTCTTATTCCTTTGTGTTGATGTAATCAACGGTCGCCTCTTTCTCGTTGAGATTTGTGGTATTGAAGAACTCATGAGGCTTGTTTATTTACATACATGTCAATGGAGAGGCGAAAATACTTTGGAATTGTTTATTGAGTATTTCGCGTATCTGCAAGGGGCCTGCGGGTTAGTGAGCCAAATTTCTTAAAGCAGTGGCCCTATCTTGTAGCACACTGAGGCAGATTCTTTTGAAAACTTGTAGAAGGCTTCGGGATTCTTTTTTTATATATTTTTCACAGCCCTAATTTCTCTTTCTTTCCTTTCTTTTTCTTGAGGGAGTCTGATTTTATTTTCGATCTCTAAGAGAGCTCCTTTGATATATACATCTTCCTGTAATTAAGTTGTTTATTTAAAGGATTTGAAATATTAACTTTCAGTCTCATGATGACTCTACTGCTTTTGCATGTATTGGCTCACCTCTCTGGGGCTTACTTAATGCATATGGCTAGCTTATTCACGTGAATTTTTTGAGTTTCATATCAGCATCCTGTACAGAAAGACTATTATGCTAAATTTTCTTTGAGTCTGTTTTTCAATTCACTTTCAGCCAGCCTTGTAGGAGTTCAGTCAGGATAGGGCGTGTGTGGGATACATTTTTAATTAGCTTTGGACCGTTGTCAGTTCTAATACGTCGTGGTCTGAGAGAATTGTCAGTAACACCTTTACATTCTGGATAAGTTCCATATTGTTGGTGAAACAGAGCTCTACGATGTTATTCTTTCTGGTTGGAGAAAGTATAATTTGCTCTACGAACAATATTTTCCTGAAATCAAACAAAGATTCTGCTCGATCTCACTCTTTACGTGTCGTTACTGAAATTATGTCACCCTGGGGCCATCTGATGTTGATGAAGGTGAATCTACCCATTAATGCATTGATTTGCCTTTGTTGGTACTTCTTTTTTTATCATCGTAAAGCTTTCCTCGTGTTTACCATTATGATTTGAGGTATCAGGTGGGCTACTTACTAATTTATTTTTCAAATTTTCTTCTATTTTCATTGTAAAATATTCCAGTCCGTGGGAACTTACTAATACTACAGTATATTGAAGATTTACATGTAGGATACATAACGATATTTCTCTTAGTCAAAATACAGCCCCGCATCGTGAATGAAAATTGGTAAACACCAATGCAGATGTATAACTATCTTTGCTCAGTTCAAGTGACCAAAGAGCATGGAGATATTTATGTATGACCTTTTGAAATTTGAAAACAAAGAAACCAAAGAAATTCAAACAAAAGATTCTCCATTGTCAAAAGAATATTTATTAGCGTAGTAAGTAGTAGATAAACAGTACATTTTATAACAGCAATCAAATTATCAGATATCTGCTTCTCAATTTTAGCAGTGGTGCATGATTTGACGTGAGCAGATTTCTGAATCATTGAATTTATGCGATGATTAATGAAATAGTTTCCATATATTTAAAATATTTCGATATAAAATTTGATTTATAAAATTCTTGTAGCCTTAATCTTATCGTTTTCGTTTTTTATATGAACATTTCAGTTCTTTTTTTTAATGATTTATTTCGTTAATATATTTGAAATTTGTACAGGTGCCAAAGACTTTGTTGCACAAACAACTTTTTAAAACAGCAGGGCGTTGCTACTGCTCTCGTATAAACAATCATCGTAAAAACACGTTTTTGTTTGAATTTCGAAACTACTGTTAATAACCTCCTGGTTATCGGTTGAACGGTTTCCGACTTGTTTATTAAGTATTGATATCATGTATATGTTCAATAATGAATTTAGTTTCAACAAACATAATGTAATTCCCCGCGATCATTAGAGGTTTAAATGTTATAACCCTCATTCGTAAATGTTATCAATGTTTTCTCATCTTTCTTTGATCTGGACACGACATTCTGTTTGATATTTTCCATGATGATGTGATAATAATGACGCCTAAACTTCAACCCGAGAATAGTTCTGATCGTTTCTAAAATTGTTTCCTTATCAATCATGATTGAGGATATTATAATCAATTCCTGCTCTATATTTACCGTTTTCAAAATTTAAAGCTGCTTGAGTTAAATATATTTTAGATACAGTGTATCATAATCTCCTTAAATTCTTTTCATTGGATTCTAACATGATATACCAACAGAGTCTACTTTATGTTCTATCTTTCTAAGTAATGTAATGATATTAATTCAATTGTCAACAAACCTTCCATAAAAAAATATGCTTATTTCATACTTTCGTTTCACACAAATAACCATGTTAGTTTGTTAGCTACTTTGTTCAGTATTAAAAGGCTTCTTTATAGTTTATGATAGATTACTTAGCTACATTAAACACAGCGTTGTGTATCTGTTAAGGATGGGAGTGTGTCGTCATACAACTCAATCCTCTTTCGTAACTATAACACCCAATCAATAAAATGTGTAATTGATCATATCACTTGTCGTTTCCTTTTTCAATGAACTTGAGTTCAGAAGTGTGAAGTATGGGGTCGTAATTATAAAATGATTTACAATGTTGAGAGTATCAGTTTCCAACTACTGTCTATTAAGTATAAGTATTAAAGTATTGATGTTTTAGTATGAAATTTCACTTCTTCAATTTTAGCCAGACAATATTTTAATTCCCAAATCTTTGTTAATGATGTCTAGAGAACTTGGTGATATTCATTCAAATGTAAAGTCCGATATTTTTCTTCTTGAATTAATATATATATATATATATATATATATATATATCAACCCTGTACGACATGTGTTGGAGAATGCTAATATTTACCAGAATACAGATTGGCAGAGTTCATAACAGTCGAAAGATTTCTCAAGGTGATAAGATCGATATAGTTTAAGATGCTCTTATGCTTGCTACTGAATGAAGGGAAGACATGGGAAGGCTGAGTATTCTTACGGATTTTTTTTTTTTTTTAGGGGAGAGATATTGGATGAATTATTCAGTAGAAATTTTGACTGGGGCATCGTGTTGTAAGAAAGAAGGTAATATGAACTGGCGTGATTTGGTTGAAAACAAACACTGCTTGCTTATTCACCAACGAAGGAAATGTTGTAGTAATTAAAGTGAGATTACAATTCCTCAGTGAACTAGTTACCGAATTTTTATGATTGAGAGATTTTTTAGGCCAATCTTCTTTAATATGATCTATAATTTTTTCTGTAGACGTGTTGCCGCCTCATCTATGCAAGAAATGCTGCGTAGTGTAAAATTATACTTTGTAGGGAATGGGGAGACATCAGCTGTTCTGAGATAGTGCGTTTTCTGAAAATAAAAGAAACCTGCACTTGATTGTCAAAATTTGGTGAGTGGTAGCAACAGCAAATAAAGGAATACAGAGAAGATAGTTTTATTCAGTTTACTGGAGAGAAATCGTTGTTGCCAAATTACAAACGCGAAAAACGAATTTGTAAGCTTTGGAGTTGTTTCGTAAGAGAAAATAACACCTAATTTAAAATGTAGAGTGTAACCAGACAAAAGTGATAGGCTACAGACAGAAATACATTTTAGCTTGCATTCAATAACTTCGACATGCGAGTAATTTCAACATACCAGTAATGTTATTTCATTCTTTTGAGGTGGAAGTGATATAATTAATGTACGTATACAGGATCAGCATTATATCTTCCCTGTAATCGCTTGTACAGGCTTATCTTAAAATCAAATCTGTTTTTGTTTAAGGTTGTTGTTGTTGGTGGTGGTGGCACTCCGTCGCTTACGACGTCGAGGGTTCCAGTTGATCTGATCAACGGAACAGCCTGCTCGTGAAATTAATGTGCAAGTGGCTGAGCACTCCACAGACACGTGTACCCTTAACGTAGTTCTCGGGGATATTTAGCGTGACAGTGTGACAAGGCTGGCCCTTTGAAATACAGGCACAATAGAAACAGGAAGCAAGAGTGAGAGAAAGTTGTGGTGAAAGAGTACAGCAGGGTTCGCCACCACCACCCCCTGTCGGAGCATCGTGGAGATTTAAGTGTTTTCACTCAATAAACGCTCACAACGCCCGGTCTGGGAATCGAAACCGTGATTCTATGACCACGAGTCCGCTGCCCTAACCACTGGGCCATTGCGCCTCCACTTTTTTTAAGGTAGACAAAGAGAATATGCACCGTATGATATATATTAATGAAACAGGATAAACGTTTTTAATGATATTGGTTATCTTTAGAGAGGAAGCATTAAAACAGTAATTAAAACATTCTAAGCCTTAGTGCAGTAATCATCTGCCACAGATTAATGAATATATTAATGACCCTTAGGGGATATATAAGGAGACATTGCTATTGAGAAACTTACCAATTTATCAAATTTCGACTTTGAGGTTAATCAATATAAACACATCCTATTGTATTTATACTTATCTGAAAAACAAACTCAGCGTGTTTCTTGGAAATATCTGCGAAGTGACAGTAATAGAAGACATTTTTGTTTTATTGTTGTTTGTTTTTACTTCTGAAAATTTCATTCATACAAGGTTTTGGTGTCAGATTTTTCAGCAAACCAGAAGAGAAAACTTATAATTACATCAAGTGTCCAAGATAGTTTTCAGCACAGTATATATACGTGTGAGCTTGTGTGTGTGTGTGTGTGTGTGTGTGCTTGTTATGTATATATATATATATATATATATATATATACGTGTGTGTGTGTGTATTATGTATATATATACGTGTGTGTGTGTGTGTATTATATATATATATATATATATATATATATATATATATATATATATATATATATATATATATATATATATATATATATATATATATATATGTATATATATATGTATGTATATATACATATAAGCAAATAGATGCTCAAAACAGTATTATATCAAAAATTTTATGTAAATGTCAATAGGATTTAAGAAATTTACTGATGTAAAAGTCGCATTTTAGACCTTTCCGTAAGGGTTACAATGGACCTTTTGTTTTAATGTCAAGGAGTGAAATGTTATTTTTTTGTTGCTGAATAGTTATTTTCTTTGATACATCTGAATGACTGATATTTGAGAGCGCGTGTCATGCTGACAATTTTGCCGTCGAAGCAAACAAATATTTCACATCTCATTACGTCTTCAATCATTTAGATAAATACTATGGATTAATGTAATATATATTAGAAGCAAACGTAATTTCACCTTTATATTTATGAAGATTAATTTACTTATCAAACTAAACTTTAGACTTAGAATATTGAGGAACGGAATTAACTTGACTAAGGGCAGAATTTATTGCAGTAAGATTTGCTCATAAACTAATAGCATTTTAGAGCTTCGGATAGTTTTAACATAACATAAATTACAACGGAAGAAGATAAGCGGATACGTTTCTGACAGACTAGCATAATACTGTTAAGAATATTTTCATTAAAAACACACTCGTCGCTGCCCCTTAATTAATAGGTAACTGAATATGTAGATGTTTGTTTTTGAAGGGTGCCATGTCAGCTTTAAATCAGGTAGATTCATGCTGAAAGGTATTCCAGAATGATTTACGCATATTCTGGGATATCTAAAACTGCTCCATAAGAGCATTTAAAGATATTGAGAAGTAATATTTCAGGGAAATGTGGTGATATATCTTGAAGGTGTAGCCTCTCTAGTTAGCTTTTGACGAAACGTGTTGTTGGCGCCGATTGTTAAATGTTTCAAAAATACGTCGCAAATTGACTGTTAGAGCTACTTTAACAGAAATTCCAGTCATATTACGTCATTTTGGATTCTAAGAGTGGATTAGATGTTTATACACTAGGTTTTAAGAAGAATTCTGAGACACCCCTTCACATACAGTTTCTCTCTCTCTCTCTGTCTATCTATCTCTCTCTCTCTCTCTCTTTCTCTCTCTCTTTCTCTCTCTCTCTCTCTCTCTCTCTTTCTCTCTCTCTTTCTCTCTCTCTCTCTCTCTCTCTCTCTCTCTCTCTCACACACACACATATTCGTATATATTGTGCAATACACATAAAGATAGTATGTAACTAGAATATTATTAAGTGGTTGCGTTTAGCATTGTATACTCTATATCATCATAATGCATTCTAGGGAGAATTTACCGTTAGCAGGCAGATAATTCAAGAAATGGTTTGTTTAGTTTGTGATTCTTGCTAATTGATATTTATTTGTCATGATTCATAAGTTTTAAAAAAATGTTAATATCCTTCTTTGTTTGGATATGAGCATTTGATATAATTTAACTATTATTAATGCGCCGGTAGCATTTTGTGGTTTGTGATCTTTCAGATAAAGAATAAATTAGCAATGATGTTTTAGCTAATATTGAATTCATTTCAATTACAACAATTTAAATACGAAAGGAGAAATAAAAAAGACAATTGAGACCGCTCTTTCAGAAGTGTTTGTGTGATTGGTGGATTTTATGTTAAAGGCATTGGATGCTACTTCTATGGATAATTTATTTGTGTGTCACTGAATGCAACCGTAGTTAGGGGATTAATACCGTTTAATGATAAAATAAAATTCTCTTCTATCAACATTAATAGGATTCACGGATTTCTTTGAATTATGCTCTGTAAATAGAATCCCGTATTTTAAAGGAAGATGCGTACTTGTGTACAAGTTAATGCTTTTGTTGCAATGTGTGTGGACAGTTTTATTTATGATCAGACATATATTTGAAGTTAGAAGCTGTATTGGGGGCGTTGTTTCTTTTCATTTTATTGTAGCGATGTGTCTTATATATGATGTATCTTATATCTCTCTATGGATTTTTACTTTGAAATGTTACATACATAATTGCTCCTACTGTTAATAATCAACAAGGAGAGAGAAAGCAGCATAAAGTACCTACTTCAAATTACCTCAATGAAACTAATTACAAATTAATAACATCAACGTAACAATAAGTGGACACCGCCCTTAAGTTCAATAAAACATGTTACCACCAATTTTTTTTATCAATATAGAAATATTTATCGTTTCGTCGTTGTGTTTAACCATTAAAACACATTTTTTCTACTTGCATCTTATAATTATATTATTTATCGTTGAGTATCATTTTGTTAGTCGTACTCTACGACCTGGTATATTCTCGTTCACAGCACCTATCTGTGAAATAGATTATCATTGGAGAGTTAATGGCAATATGATGAATACATTGCAGACTTAACTATGTATCAATATTATTTCAAACTCCAAGGCGGCGAGCTGGCAGAATCGTTAGCACGCCGGGCGAAATGCTTAACGGTATTTCGTCTGTCTTTACGTTCTGAGTTCAAATTCCACCGAGGTCGACTTTGCCTTTCATCCTTTCGGGGTCGACAAATTAAGTACCAGTTACGCACTGGGTCGATGTAATCGGCTCAATCCGTTCGTCTGTTCTTGTTTGTTCCCTCTATGTTTAGCCCCTTGTGGGCAATAACGAAATAGGTATTTCGTCTGTCTATACGTTCTGTGTTTGAATTCGCCGAAGTCGACTTGGCCTTTCATCCTTTCGGGGTCGATAAATTAAGTACCAGTTGCGTACTGGGGTCGATCTAATCGACTGGCCCCCTCTCTTCCAAAATTTCAGGCTTTGTGCCTACAGTAGAAAAGAATATTATTTCAAAAACAATAAACAAGGCTGCAAGCTGGCAGAAGCCTTCAACGAGGGGCAAAGTGCTTACCAACATTTCTTCCGTTTATACGTTCTCAGTTAACTTTGCTTTTCATCTCTTTCGGTATCGGAAATATAAGTACCACCAGAGCAATTTTGATGGCTTTGTGCTAAAAATCTGATGCCAATATCATTTCAAAAAATAAGGCTGCATGCTATGAGAATGGTGTGCTCGCCGAGCAAAAATGCTTAGCGGCATTTCGTCCGTCTCCACATTGTGAGTTCAAATTTCGCCGAGGTCGACTTTGCCTTTCATTCTCCCAAGGGCTATAAAGTAAGTACCAGTTGAGCACTGGGGCTGATGTAATCGACTTATCCCCACCCCTAACATTACAGGCCTTGAGCCAAAATTTGAAACCAATAATTCTTAGTTATCAAACATTCAAAAGACAAACCAAGAAGCAAACCTAATGCAAGTACATGGGTCAGAATGTTAAAATGCAGAAATATTGTACTTTTATGGAGATCAGTAGGAAATACAGATGAACATTTTCTTGAGATGTACAAAAAGGCCCCAAAAATCTACATTTGGACAAGTTGTGCATCTAGCTGATAAATTTACATTGATATTCTTAAGCATTAATGCACTTGGTTAACATAATAAATGTTTAGTTTGTGTTCTTAAAAAAGTAGGATATATGATAAAAGATGCAACGTAATGTATTCTGTTTTGAAAATTCACTGTTTAAAGAGAACAGAGGAAGAATGCATTATAAGAATATATAAAATATGTTTTTATTACGTAAATTTAATCGGCAGAACCTTCTTGCTTTGTTGGAAACTGAGAAGAATAAGAAGAATCTGAACAAAAAAGAAAAATCCTTGAATAGGAAATTCTGTAACCGAAAACCCTATCACAAACGAACCATGAGCAGATATATGTCTGTCAGTAACCCATAAGGTATATGTGGGAGGGCGAATAGAAGAAGCACTTCCGTATTATTAAACAAATCTAAAGGATAAATGAACATATTTTCACCTTAGATCAAGAAAGAAAATAAGAAGAAAGATTTTAACAATAAAGTACTACGTCTGAATACAATAAAGAAACGTGATAGAGTTGAATAGTGATACGATATTTTACAGAATGTGAATCACGTGTATGCTTAAAAGAACTTTGGAAAACCAAATTATCAAACTGCTTTGTTATAACACACAATTTTTAACCACTGCTCGTGACAGCAACTTGCTAGAAAAATATAGACGTATTGCTTCAGGTGATAAACTTTCAAATCTAGAAATCTGTGGGAATGAAGTAATTAATGAAATATTTTACCGAAATGGAGAAAATACATTACACTTTTATAAGATTTATTATATATCAACTTGTTAACTGAAGTTCATTACGGAATGTATCGCCGTGTTAGTAATCAACAGAAACTACAATCTAAACATAAATATATACACAAATATACTTACATAAATATATACATATATACACACACACACACACACACACACACATATATATATATATATATATATATATATATATATATATATATATATATATATATACATATATATATATACATATATGTACATGCATACACACACACACACTCACACACACACACACACACGCACACATACATACACATACAGATATATTTATATATATATATTGTATATGTATGAATGTGTATTCTTTATTTATGTATATATATATATGTGTGTGTGTGTATGTGTGTGCATATATATATATATATATATATATATATATATATATATATATATATCCTTCTAAAACAAAATACCAAAATTAGGCCGAACATTAACAAATCAGAGATATCTGCACTTAAACGCATACAAAACGATGAAACAATAATAATTAAACAAGCAGATAAAGGGGGTGCAATCGTCATCATGGATGTGGAATACTACAAGGATTTAGTTGAGGAACAACTAAATGACACAACCTTCTATTGTGAAATACCCTCGAACATAGACCACCACATCATGAAGAAGATCAACCACCTAGTTTCTAAACACTACAACTCACTCACTGACAATGAAAGAGAGTACATCACCAACTTCGAACCAAAACCCAGTAACTTTTACGGCTTACCCAAAATACATAAGTCAGAAGATATTCAACAGGGAGTAAAGGAACAAGGAAGTGAATACATAAAAGTGCTACATCCAAAAGATTTAAAACTTAGACCAATTATAGCTGGCCCAGTATGCCCTACTCACCGTCTAAGCAATTTCATCGACATTCTTTTGAAGCCACTTTGTACATACATAACCAGTTTCATTCGGGATGACATCGACTTTTTATCCCATCTTCCCAAAACCACTGAAACAAATTCAATCCTACTGAGCTTCGATGTAGTAAGCCTCTACACAAATATCCCACATGATTTAGGAATAAAGGCAGTTGAATACTGGGTAAACAAACACAGAGAAGCAATTCCCAACAGGTACACGGTGACATTTATACTAGAATCAGTGAGACTTATCCTGGAAAATAATACGTTCTTCTTCAATGGTAAGAACTATATCCAAATTAAAGGCACGGCTATGGGGACGAGGTTTGCCCCCGTTTATGCGAATTCGGTGATGGGTTACTTGGAACAAAAACTCTACCAGGAAATAGAGGAGAGATATAACACCGAATTTAGGAAGCTTATAGAAAAAGCATGGAAGAGATACCTGGACGATTGCTTCATAATCTGGACCAAACCTCAAAGCATTGTGGAAGAATTTAACACCCTCCTGAACAACCTACACCCATCCATCCAATTTACAAAGGAGATGAACAGTAGCAAATTACCATTTCTAGACATAATGGTAATTAAAAAGAACACCGTCATTACCACAGATATATATTACAAACACAGACACACACCAATACTTGAACTTTAAATCGTGCCATCCACCCCATACAAAACGCAACATACCATACTGCCTAGCCAGGAGAATATGTACTATTGTAGAGGATATAGAGACCAGAAATCAACGCCTGATGGAACTGAAAGAATTTCTGCTGAAGCAAAAATACCCATCACGACTCATAGAAAATGGTATTCAGCGAATACCCATACAACAACTGAGGACACCGCAAAGAAAAGACAAACAGGAAAAGATCATTCCATTTATAGTGACACAAAATCTATGCCACCAGAACATCTTTAATATCGCCAAAGCGAACTTACCGATCCTTGCACAAAGTAAGGAATTGAGAAATATCATTACAGATCAAAATATAACTCTCAGTAATAGACAACCTAAAAACTTGAAAAAACTATTAACAAAGGCAAGGTTTGACCTCAGCAACAAAAATCAAACATTCACTGTATCCAAATGCAATGATAGCCGATGCAGCACATGCCGATCAATCCATACCGGCCCATATATGAACACAAAAACAGGGAAAATATTCACCAATGCGAACATGAACTGCAAAAGTAGAAATCTAATCTACTGCATCAAATGCCCTAATTGTGAAGAATTGTACGTTGGCCAGACAGGTAATACACTATCGGAACGCTCACGGGTACATCGACAACAGATTAAAAACCCAGAAGTCCGCCAAATACCACTGAGTAACCATCTAGCAACATGTGGTCATCAAACTTTTATTATATTTCCATTCCATAAACTTTACAACCGGAATGAACTTAAAAGAAAATGCAAAGAAAAGGACTTTATTAAGAAATTCAAACCCACTCTTAACAAACAATGATTAAATCCATCTTACTTGGGGTTTAAAAATCTTATCCCTGTAACCAAAACACAAAAAATCTCTCAGATATCATCATTTCTATAAATAGATTTGGCATCATTTCTAAGAACAGCCAAACACCTACTAGGGTTTAAAAATCTTATCCCTACAACCCACACAAAACAATAAATTAAAATATCATCATTTCTAAAAATAGATTTGACATCAATTCTAAAAGTGGCCAAACGCCTACTGCTGCCGTCCAAAGGAATTGGTATAAAAGACAGAAAACCAGCCAACTAATTACAGTCTGTTAAAGTCTGTCATACCGGCCATGACGAAGGAAAATAGCCCTGAAACTCGAGTCGCCTTTATATATTTATATTTATATATTTATATATTTGATCCTTTATATTGAACACTCAATATTTCATCTACATTCAATACCTTCTTTCATGGTGCCATCCATTTTTATTTTATTTTATTTTATATTATATATTGTATATTATATTATATATTGTATATTCCATATTCTATACCCCACATTGGTTCTGCAACAATATAAATAAAACATAAAAAACAGACAGTGTTGGAACTCTTTTAAACTAAATAATATATTCCTCTATACACAATCATACAAAAAACCCCACCTTTTTTGTATTTATTTTTACTCGCATATATATATATATATATATATATATATATATATATATATACATACACAGAGGCAAACATGAAATGAGATGTAGGCATCAATTACTTTCTGCGTAAAGGTGTTGTCATTGTATTAGCACACCTGCAATATTTGTACTGATGAAGATTATGAAATGAAAACCGTATGTGTGTAGTAAAATTATAGGGAAATATCACAATGGGACTTTTAAATACTATAATTGCCTGTAAAACGGAAATAAGTTCATTTCACAGACAGTTCTCGTGAAGATGAGGGAAAAAAATACGTGAGGATTTTAAACGCCATACATTTCGGAGAATGGTTATTATTTTTAAATTATTTACTGAAGCCTTTTAATTACAATATCCAACCTCGAAATCGTTGATATCAATGCATCATGATTTGACGCATGTTTTGTCTTTAACATCAAAACTTGTATACAGGACAATGACCGAATAAAAAAAAAACATAACTCAATAAGAAATAGCAAAAATAAAAATAAACTGGAATAAAAACGATATATTTCAACCATGAGTGCATACAATCAGAAAGGATTATTTTCTCAATATCAATATTGAACGTCATATTAACGATTCTGAAACTTTTACCAAGCTATGAATAAGCTACATAATGGAAAGACACCAGTAAGGTTTGAATACTGATATGAGATATTAACGTTTTATAGAATGAGAATCACTTGTATATAGAAATCAAAGCTGACATAACAATTTGGCGTCGCATAGTACGGAAAAATGTTTTAGGTGCTCAAGACATCGACTTGTCAGAAATGTATGGTCGCATTGACTGATTTATAAAACTTTATCTCTGTCAATACTACCAAGACTAATGTGAACCCAATGTAGTAGTGACTGGTAAGTAGACTGTTGCGAAATACATTGTATGAGAGCGTGCAGAACAAGTTTTATTTAATAAATGTGTTCTCTGAATTCTAAGTAACACCTTAGAAGCTTTGTATTAATGTGGCTTTATTACGAAAAAGGTGTTGTTGAAATCCTCACCCTTGTAACTGGAAGCAAAGACAATGTCCTTGATGTTATGCATCTTTAGGTAGGAACGTTTTAGAAAAAGAATTTACGCTAAAGTTTATTTTGGCTCTCTTTTAACCCCATCACGCTTTTGTTTAGAAAAAAAAGTATTTACCGGAATTCTATAACGCTTCAATTCACACAGGTATATAACTTACTTGATTACTGACATTCAGTTACAATGCCAGCGATTCTAACAAATAAGACACATTTAATAACAGCGTTTCCAGATCATATAGGAAAAGGAATTTGGCTCAAGAAACATTCGTACTGTGTAAAACAAGAGAAAAACGGCTTTAATCGAAAAACATTGGCATTAATGTCAAGATCAGCTTATCGGAAAATTTGTTCAAATTTAGAAATAGAGATAAATGTGTGTACGACCTGCATTGAGGTTTAAAGGTTTCGTGTTAAAACAATAATTTTTTTCTTTGTAACAAATGTCGCTGGGGTTATTGTTTATGTTACTAAGTGTTTAAGTACTAACGAGGAAAAGATATCATGTTTGATAACAGAGAAAAATGACTAAAGTTTGTGGTCGCGTATTCGATCTTCCGATAAAACAGCTGCGAAATACTTTCCAACAATTCAGAAGACGTTGCATAACGCTAGAAGCGTTATGCAACATCTCATTTAAAAGAGAAAATAATATATTCAAGAGACACGTTTATCCATGCATTTATGACAATATATACATATGCATACATGTGCGTATATGTATCTATGCATACATGCATGTATGCATGTATGCATGTATCCTTCTATCTGTCTACGTATATGTATGTATATGTAATGTATATATGTATATACCATTATTATTATTATTATTATTATTATTATTATTATTATTATTATTATTATTATTATTATTATTATTATTATTATTATTCAATAGTTTTATTTTTATAACGTGCTTTCACTTCACTACCGAGCGCAGCTCTGTGCGCCTTGGGTATGTGCTGTGGTTTGCTGTGGTGCTCTTATGTTTACTGTATTGAAAGTGTTTTGCGTAGAATGTGTGCAGTACCCAGTAGTGCAATTTTCTCTATGTTATATATATTTGTAAGTCCTGCTATTTTTGTTATGTATTTGTCTGAATATTTTTTTTTTTATTATACCTAAGGCACCTACTATGATAGGAATTGTTTCTGTTTTTAGATTCCACATTCGAGTTATCTCTATTTCCAGGTCTTTGTATTTTGAAAGTTTTTCCATTTCTTTTAGAGAAACGTTGTCATCTGCTGGTATTGATACATCAATTAGAAAGCATTTTTTTATTATTATTATTATTATTATTATTATTATTATTATTATTATTATTATTATTATTATTATTATTATTATTATTATTATTATTATTATTATTATTATTATTCAGTAGTTTTATTTTTATAACATGCTTTCACTTCACTACCGAGCGCAGCTCTGTGTGCCTTGGGTATGTGCTGTGGTTTGCTGTGATGCTCTTATGTTTACTGTATTGAAAGTGGCTTTTACGTAGGATGTGCGCAGTGCCCAGTAGTGCAATTTATTATTTTTATTATTATTATTATTATTATTATTATTATTATTATTATTATTATTATTATTATTATTATTATTATTTTATGTTTGACTTTTGTTTTGCATTTGTACAAGTTGGATCCAAGTCTCACCCAGAGACCTCAAGAGACAACAAGTTAGAAGTTCATGTAGGTGTTATGCCTAGGGTACCATATATTTGGATTTGTGCAGTTTTAACAGAAGCATATGGATGTATATATTGCAGTTTCTGCAAATGGATTTAGTTTCTAAGATAAGATAATTTGGAATCATCCTAAAACATCTCTTTTGCATAACTGATATTTCTACTACTACTTCTACTACTGCTGCTGGTAGTGTTGTGACTACTCAACGCATATTATTTCTGCTATCGTTTTTATTACAATGTTTATTTTTTTAATGTAAAATCATTTAGAATCCATTAATCGTTTATACTTCAAAGGATGCATGCTCTCTCTTCATTCATTTATTTGCTTATATTTAATGCACGATGAAATCTTACATGTGTCTGTAATATTCAAACATTCTTACCTAAATAGACTATAGATAATAATGATAATAATAATAATAATAATAATAATAATAATAATAATATAATGATGATGATAATAATAAGTATAATTATAATAATAATAATAATAATAATAATAATAATAAGAAGAAGAAGAAGAAGAAGAAGAAGAAGAAGAAGAAGAATGATACTAATAATAATAATAATGATGATGATGATGATGATGATGATGATGATGATGATGATGATGATGATGATGATGATGATGATGATGATATTAATGATAATATTAGTAATAATAATAACAACCACTAAGAACAAACTACATAAAATACAGAATAGACAGCACATTAGAGAGTGATAGGTGCAGATTCTGTGAACAAAACGGTGAGACCGTATGGCATATTACCAGCCAATGTACGCCTCTAGCCCAGAAGGAATATAAGACACACCATGACAATATAGCCAGGCTTGTCCATTGGACACTTTGCTACAACTATGGACTTGACAGAGCAAAAAATTGGTACGACCATAAACCTTAAGGTATTGTCGAAAATAGAAATGCAAAGATCCTGTGGGATTTTATGATTCAATGCGACCATGAGATTGAGAATAGGAAGCCGGAAGTCTTAATTGAGAAGGAAAACAAACTATGCTGGATCATAGACATAGCATGCCCAGCTGACAACAAGGTATGCGATAAGGGAGAAAGAAAAGTCGAGAGATATGACAGGTTAGCTTGGGAAGTTAAGCAGTTGTGGTCGATGAAAAAGGTGGTAGTAGTACCAATAATTGTCGGAGCCCTGGGAACAGTGAGTAAAAATCTCGAGAAGTACGTGCAAAAATTAGGGGCTGCAATAAGGGTGGAGCACTTGCAGAAAACAGCACTGCTTCGAACTGCTCGAGTACTCAGGAAGGTACTCGAAAAATAAGAGGTGTTACCTTAGTTCACTGGTAGTGAACAGCTGACACTGTAGTACATCTCCAGCGTTAGAAGCTGTGAAAAGGCAATAATAATAATAATGGGGACAACAATAACTACAACAACAATAATATTAATAATAATAATAATGCCAGTAGGCCAGGCATTATATGCTTTTCTACTCTTGGCACAAGGTCCGAAATTTTTGGAGAGGGTGGGTGGTCAGTCGTTTAGATCGACCCCAGTACGCGACTTGTACTTAATTTATCGAACCCGAAAGGATGAAAGGCAAAGTCGACTTCGTCGGAATTTGAACTCAGATCATAAAGACAGACGAAATACTGCTAAGTATTTCGGCCGGTGTGCTAACGTTTCTTATTTCGTTATTGCTCACAAGGGGCTAAACATAGAGGAGACAAACAAGGACAGACAGAGGGATTAAGTCGATTACATTGACCCCAGTGCGTAACTGGTACTTAATTTATCGACCCCGAAAGGATGAAAGGCAAAGTCGACCTCGGCGGAATTTGAACACAGAACGTAACGGCAGACGAAATACCGCTAAGCATTTCGCCCGGCGTGCTAACGTTTCTGCCAGCTCGCCGCCTTAGGTCAGACATTATATTGAAGAACTTTAGACAAGCATCATGTTTCCTCATCGATATGACTGTCCGAATCGACATAAATGCATCTGTCAGGACCTACTAAAAACTGAGCAAGTATAAAGACCTTGAAATAGAAGAAGAAGAAGAAGAAGAAGAAGAAGAAGAAGAAGAAGAAGAAGAAGAAGAAGAAGAAGAAGAAGAAGAAGAAGAAGAAGAAGAAGAAGAACATGTACTTGTGACAGCGAGCTTCCGGGAAGATAGATCAAATCTGAAAGCATCACGAAGCAGGAATTAAGAACCCTAAAAAGCAATGAAAGTAAGCTGTGTTTTAATGTAAGTCATCTCCGGAAACGGAAGGTCTTTTTTTTTTCTAGTATGGAGTATATATATAGAAGGAAATAGTTTCCTTCAGATGCACCGCCACTGCAACAAGTGCCTGGAAATGTAAACGGATGGATTGCAATACCTCTATTCGAAAGTTGCAAAAACTGTGAGGAAAATCCCAATCACATATGCATCCATCCATATCTATGCAGGCCCTCTGTATATATGCACATTGCTGTTTTGTCTCGATCTCTCGCTTATACATCAATAATGATTATACATACGAAAGAAACATCAACACATGTCCAATACGAATCTCCAGTTATGCCACTCTAATGGAGTACTGATAAAAACAAAATTAATATTAACTTCGGCATTTTCCAAGATGACTCATTTCCAACTTTGATTTTTTGCATAACAGAACAGGGTATGAATATAAAATTGGCGATGACAAAATAAGTCATATATTTTATATGGATGACGTAAAATTTTATGGCAAAGACTATAATGAACTTGAAGGATTACTATGTACTGTGAAAGCATTCAGTGATGACATCGGGATGGAATTTGGTCTTGAAAAATGTGCCAAGGCCACTTTCCAGAAAGGGAAACTGAAGAACTCACATTCAGTGGTGTTGGATGTTGACACAGTCTTAAATGAACTCGAACAGGAACAAACTTACAAATACCTCGGAATAAATGATGGCTCTGGCATTCAGAATACAAATATGAAAGAGAAGATCAAGAAGATATGTTAAAGGATAGTTCGAGAAATCCTAAAATCCGAGTTAAATGCACGTAACGAGGTGTTAGCTATACATTCCTTGCCAGTTCCGGTTGTTATTTAGTTTCAATGTGTTGAACTGGAATATCAGCGAAATAAGGAAGATTGACAAGAAAATCCGTAAGCTGCCGACTTGCAGTAAGATGCACCACCCAAAGGCAGACGCAGATTGTTTTTACCTACCCAGAGCTGAAGGAGGTCGAGGCTTGCTCCAATTTGAAATCTCCAACAAAAGCACCACAATTGGACTGGCAAAATATCTAGAAACATCTAACGACTGGATGCTAAAGCTCGTTGAAAATCACGAAAGACGTTAGAAGCTTCATTCTGTTATATGAAGGAGGGCAGACAATTTTCAAGTGAGTTTCTGCATAATACCCAGGTTGAACAGCATGATGGAAGTGCAGCAACTGTAGTTGCAAAGAAGGCGAAATCAATAGCAAAGCAAAATGCATTTGAACAACTGGCTGATAGGTGGGAACAAAAACCTCTGTATGGCAAATATGTGGCCCGTAGCAAACAAGCTGATGTAGACTAGAAGCACGCCCACCAATCGCTACGGAGTTCAGGGCAGAGTATGAAGCCTTCATCTTGGCTGCCCAAGATCAAAGCTTATTGACCCGGAACTATCAAGCCAGTGTGATGAAAAATGGTGTAGACCCAAAGTGCCGATACTGCAACTATGGGAGAGAAACAGTCGACCACCTATTCTCTGGCTGTAAAGTTTTGGCACATGTAGAGTACACATCAACACATGACAGGATTGGTCAATATCTACACTGGATAATGTATCGGCATTATAAAATCAAAACTGTTGAGGAATGATATAAACACTCCCCTGAGGCTGTAACTGAGGGAGAAAATGCGACTATTCTTTGGTACTTTCCAGTATGTACAGAGTGGACCATCAAGGCAAATAAACCAGATATTGTTGTGGAAGACCGAAACAGCAGAGTCTGTTTACTGATAGATATGAGCATACTCTGGGATCAGCATATGTTGGCAAAAAATGTTGATAAGCTCAGAAAATATAAAGATTTGCTGATCGAAATCGAAAAGATGTGGCATCTCAAGACGCTTACAGTATCAGAGATTGTAGGAGCAATTGGAATGATCAAAAAAGGAACTGAAAACTATTTAAGAATGATTCCTGGCTTACCATCCATACAGGAAGTGCAAAAGATCGTCTTAACTGGTACGTCACAGGTACTGATAAGAGCATTGTCGCTGTAACTTTTCTCACCTTTTCTCCCCCTTTATTTTCTGTGATTACATTTTTTTTATTTTAAATTTTTCCTTTTTCTTTCTGTCTTTCTTCCCCTTTACTTCTGTCGCGTGACTTTGTAAATGAACAATCTAGTGTGTTTATTTTAATGGCTTACCAATGTATAACAGTGCGGTTCTCTGCCCTATGTGTCAGGAAGACACTCGGCAAGAAAAGGAAACAGAATTGGCAGATGATAATGAAAATAATAATAATAATAATAATAATAATAATAATAATAATAACAACAATAACAACAACATCAACAACAACAACAACAACAACAACAACAACAATAATAATAATAATAATAATAATAATAATAATAATAATAATAATAATAATAATAATAGCAGCAAAACAGATCAACAACTAAGCAAAACAGATGCAGCATTTAAAAGCAATTGTACACTACCCAACCCGATGCTACACACACAGCGGAATCGAGATGATAAAGTGAATGATGCAGTAAAAACCATCGTCAGACTAGTGAAAAACATTAAAATGAAATTGTGATGATCAGCATCATTAAAACTTTGAAAATATGCATCTAAAATAATTTAATAATTCTTATACTCCCACGGTCAATTCGTTTCTAAAGAAATACGTGAGGAGATAAATTTAGTTTGAGATTTTAGATTTATTATGTACGACTGTTCTCTTTTCCAAACAACATTTTACTTTGTAAATATGCCAGAATTTTCGTACATACTATCACAAAATTATCTTCGATTTCAAATTGTGCAAACAATTTTATTACGCGGACATATTTGCCAAAGATTTTCTTGCAAACTCTACCTTAAAAATCAAATGCAATTTGCTTATTTTGTTTCCTCCTTGTATTTAACTTAATGAGGCAAGAGAAATTGCTGAGTAAATTATTGGTTTAATTCAGCTAGACTTGTCTTGAACGGCAATCCTTACTAAATCTAAAATGCGCAACCTCAATTATTTAGGCAAAATTGTGTTCCAACAAATTACATACAGATCAATGGCTTGCTAGACGTAGCCAGAATATGTTTAGCAATTCGTTTGATCGTTGCAGAAATTACAGATATCTTACGCTTCTTGACAGTCTTGAATTATTCTAATGATTGATATAGGTCACAGTTGTGCCAGGTTAAGAGAATTTTAGATTCTGCATACAAGGAAAGGGAAATATAACTTCTCAAATATCCTTGTATATGACATTACAGCCTTAACAACATCAACAATACACTGGAAAACAGGAATAAATGCTACATCTAAGGACTTTACATGAACTTGTTTGGAAAGCACAGAACTTTATTACCATGATTTATGAAAACCTAACATAAAGATAACACAGTTTACTTATATATATATACATATATATATGTGTGTGTGCGTGTGTATGTGTGTGTGTGTGTGCGTGTGTGTGTGCGTGCGTCCGTGTGTGTGTGTGTGTTTATACACATATACATATACATCTTATTTCGTTTATATATTCGTTTTACAAAATGGTTGATCATTAGTAAGGAAACACAAAAAAGAAAGAAGAAAGCAAAGGATCACTGATGAGGTCAAAGAAGTGTAACGAAAGAACTCTGGCCGAAATACGATTAATATAAAATAATGCTGAAGCAAATGAACACCACATATATAGTGCGTGTGTTTTTATTGGTTAAACTGGCAACATGACCGTCCCCAAATACAACAATATATATATATACACACAGACTCACTCACACACACACATACATATGAGTGTGTGCATGTGTCAGACACATATACATGCTTAAATGTTTGTGTATATATATGCATATATATGTATCTATGTACATGTTTGTATATAAACATTTATATCAATATATAAGTATTTGTATACCATTTCTTATGTTTATAAACATTTATATACACATACATACGCGCGCGCATGCATGCGTCAATGCACTTTTGTTTTCGAAATGAGCAGAATTTCTCAACGCATCAAATACCGCATACAAATATCTTTATAAGACATGAGATTCTCAGGTAGGAACTCTCTGTTTCATGGTTCAAATATTGCAAAAGGATAAAGAAAAGAAGTATTGTGAAAGTATATAAGTAAAAGTATTCGAAAATATCATTTTAGTCTTGGTCTGCAGTATTCTGAGAAACGGTTCCTTCACTAATATTAAATGCTACATGGTTTTGTCTATTCATTCTTCTTTATTTTTCTTGGTTTCCCTGATGAAGATTAGGAAGGCTGTTATCCACGTCGTCTTCACGTTCGTTCGTGGTTGATAACACCGATGTGGGATCGACGTATCCGATTGAAATAATGAGAGAGATATGATTGTCCAGGGTCTGATGGTACAGCTGTATTATTTTCTTCGCCTCTGACGTTTTTTCTTCAAGAGAGGCACTGCGAGAGATTTCCATGGAGGAAACAGTATTGCCGCTCGTATGGTAGAGTGGACTTCTCACGATAAACAATATCACAAACGCTAAGGGACTGCTTCAGGCAGTCCTTGTAATGCTTCTTTGGTGCCTCCCTGTAGCGGTGGCCACTGGGGAGCTCACTGTACATGATGTTCTTGGGTAGGCGGTGGTCTGTCATCCTGTCAACGTGTCCTGCCCAAAGTAGACATGTCTCAAGTAAATGACTTCCACGCTGGTGACCTTTGCTCTCTTGAGGACCTCAGTGTTGGTGATGTAGTCGCTCCAGTAGATGTTGAGGATGGAACGAAGGAAGCGTTGATGAAAACGCTCAAGGAGCCTGAGATGACTGTGGTAGTGAACCCAGGACTCAGAGCCATATAGGACCGACGTGAGGACGACGGCCCCGTAGACTCTGATTTTTTACCGATTTTAAGGTGTTTATTATTCTTCACACGCCTGTGCAGCCTGCCAAATGCTTTGTTTGCCTTTTTCATGTCTATTCTCAATTTCGTTGTCGATACTCGCATCCGATGAAATGGTACATCCAAGATAAATTAACTGCAATACCGACTACAGTTCTGCAATGGTAATGTGGGGCTTCCTGTACTCTTCTTAAGGAGCTGGTTGGCGTAGGACTTCAGTCTTTTTCCAGCTTACTTCTAGACTCTGGACGGCCTTTGCAAAGCAAGATGTAATGCGCTGCAGGTCTCTTTCTGCGTGTGCGACAAGTGTGGTACCATCTGCAAAGAGAGGTCCTGGATTACTTGCTCCTGAATCTTGGTGTGGGCCAGAAGGCGCCGCAGGTTCAAAAGACTGCCGCCAGAGAGTACCTGACTTACATGCCGCCTTCAGCGTTGAGGACTGCAGTGGCCTGCTTGAGCATCATGTTGAAGAAGATGCTGATGAGAGTTGCTGCTAGGACACAGCCCTGATTCACGCCGTTGTTGATGGGGAATTGCTCTGATATATCATTCTTCACACAGACTTGTCCTTGCTGGTCTTCGTGAAGCTGGATGATCATGGATAGGAAGTTTGGGGGACTGCCAACTTGGTTAAGGATCTGTCACACATCTTTCCTGCTCACAGTGTCGAACACTTTCGGCAGGTCGACAAATGTTACATAAAGGGGTTTGTTTTGCTCCAGTGACTTTTCCTGGAGCTGCCTGAGAACGAAAGCCATATTTGTTGTACTCTTGTTGGCTCTGAAACCACATTGGCTTTCTGGAAGACGTTTTCGGGAATGGACCGAACAAGTCTGTTGAGGAGTATTCTTGCTAGAACTTTTCCAGCAGTGGAAAGCAGGGTGGTTCCCCGGCAGTTGAACAGTCTGACTGTCCCCCTTTGTTTTTGCATAGTCTAATGATGACAGCATTGTGGAGATCTTTTGTAGCAGCTTGCTCTGTTCCCATCATGCAACGAGGAGCTCATGGAGTTTAGCATGCATGACAGCCACCACACCATGCTTAGCCGAACCGCTAAATTACGGGGACGTAAACACAACACTACCGGTTGTCAAGCGATGGTGGGGCACAAACACAGACACACAAATATATACACATATACATATACATATTTATATATATACATGTATGTATGTATGTATGTATGTGTATATATATATATATATTGCACTCATATATACATATATGTATGTGTATATATATATATATATATACATAGACATATATATGTGTATATACATACACACACACATATACACACACACACACACATATATATATATATATATATATATATATATATATATATATATATATATATATATATATATATATATACATATATATATATATATATATATATATATATATATATATACATATATATATATATATATATATATATATATATATATATATATATATATATATATATATATATATATATATATATATATATATATATATATATATATATATATATATATATATATGTATATCTATCTATCTATCTATATATATATTTATATAAAGGGCATTATTACAGAAAAATAACAACGCCACACAGTGGACTTTTCAAAATAACCACATTTAGTACCTTTTTGGTACAATACTGTGCTGACGAACGAAATCTAGATTCATTCTAGTAATCGCGAAATCGGTCGATACACAGTTAAGTTTTTTTAAAACAAAGTAGGTAGGCTTCTGTTGGTTGTTTTTCCTCGCATTAGGTACTAAATGTGGTTATTTTGAGAAGTCCACTGTGTGGCGTTGTTATTTTTCTGTAATAATGCCCTTTATATAAATATAAACGAATAATTATATTCTTGGGAATAGAAATTTCCCTTACGAATTTTTTTACACACTGGCTTCTTGATAAAATTCCTGTAAAAGAGTTCTATCCCTTTTTGAATTTATTTATCTCTCTCTCTCTCTCTCTCTCTCTCTCTCTCTCTCTCTCTATATATATATATATATATATATATATATATATATATATATATATATATACATACATACATTACATACATACCGAATTCTGCTACTGAAAATGTGAACTTCTTTTCATATTATGCACTATTTAACGAATTTATTTCCGCATTTATTCGTTTACTTTAATTTTAAATCTACAGCTAATACTCAATATGCCAGTCGTTTACTTAATATGAATTCAAACGCTTACATATTCATATTTAAACCCACTTTCAAACAAAATCGATCTTTCTAATATTTTAACCTCATTCTTCTTAAGATTTTTCTTCCTGCTTCATTTCCTTCCTTGGATGCTATATCCTCGTTTGTCGAATAATTTTTTTCTCATTAACAAGGAAGAAATCAAAGCTTCTAAATCAGATTTATAAACTTCCAGCGCACGCATCCACACGCTATATCTTTCTCTCTATCTCCCTATCTCTCAAGTGATAGATAGATAGATAGATAGATAGATAGATAGATAGATAGATAGATAGATAGATAGATGTGTGTGCTTGTATAACATCGACTGAAAAGTATATTTTTGAAATATGCAAGAAATGTATAGAGACATTGAAATATCTCGTATTTAATATCTCAAACGTTATTCAGTGTAAACGAAAGCAATACACACATACAATACTCAAGATTTGATCATTGTGTTAATACAATTATAAGAAATATCCTGACCTATCCATCTACATATGAAATAAATGGTATGTGTATCGATTTTCTTTGAATGAAATATATCGTCACTTCCCATTGTCTTTCAGTTTGTCCTGTATTTTCATATTCCAAAATTTATACATTAGTCTCTGTTCCGCTATTGTGAAAATTGTGCTTCATATAATCCTTACTGTTAGATTTAGGACCCATACATATGTATGTGCGTCTCTGTGTGTGTGTGTCTGCGTGTTTGTGTGTGCGTGCGTAAGGTGTGCGTATTGAAAACGTCAACTGATGCATGTTAATGCGTTCACTATAAGATGTAGGGTCATATAATATTTGACGATGATAAACAGAACAAAACAAAGATAATAAATCGCTTTCAAATTAAATATAATCCCATCCAATTGACAGTGATTATACATCTGCCTGGAACAGATTTCCCTCTGCATATATGCATATATATTAGAAATTAAATGGAAATCCCCAAGAATGGTAAATTCAAACGCTATCAAGTCGTAGAACCAAAATTGAATAGTATATATAAATCAGTGTGATTGTACGAGTATGTGTGTGTGTGTGTGTGTGCGTGTGTGTATGCGAGTGTGTGTGTGTATGCGTGTGTATGTGTGTATGCGTGTGTATGTGTGTGCGCACGTATACATACATATATATATATATACTATACATGAAAATGCGTCAGGGTTTCCGATATGAAGTGTTTAGCTCTTTATTGGAAATGCCCTTCTTAGCGAGAGATCATTTCAACGAAATATATAATCTAGAATATTAAGTCAATTCATCTTCTGCTCAAGACAATACGGAAGCATATTCATAAGAATTTTGTTCAGCGATTCCACGCGTAAATCTTATCATAATTTATCTCGGTTCAAGTTGCTAAATAACAAAGTCTTATTTCATATTGGAGTAGTAGTTACATCTATACTATAAAAGGCAAATTTTCTGTGTGTGTATGTTTGAACTTCATACATTTACACAATTCCAAATTTATTGGATTAAAGAATCGCAATTAATATTCTAAATACAATTTGTTAGGTCACTGCGTCATTTTTTCACTCAAAGAAATTGCTAATAACGAATAAAATCTATAAAACTACACGAGTAAAAGTAAGTTCATAATTTACTGATAGAAGTAATTTCAAAAATTTCACTTAAATCCGAACAAATTTCTTGTTTACTTTTGCAACGGTTTTGTCTTTTTCTGTTGTTAACGGTTTTTTTTTCTGATTCCTTCGATACTGGCTCTTTGGTTCACTGAAAAATTTTGCTTCAATCAGTACAATTTTTCATTTTCTGTAAAAATGTCTTATTTACTTTCTGCCCGTCGTATTAAGAAATATGATTTCCGTTACCCTGTTATCTTCATTATTTACAATCTTCTGAACGCGTGTATTTCTGTATACGCATATAACCGTGCCTAGAAGGAAAGTGTCAAATTTGTCTACAATTTCAAGGTCAGCAAAAAATTTTGATCAAAAATTTCGAAAATTTCGATCAAAAATTTTCATAAAAATTTCATTAAAAGTTTTGAAAAATTTTGATCAAAAATTTTCATCAAAATTTTCATCAAAAATTTTCATCAAAAATTTTCATTAAAAATTTCAAAAATTTTGATCAAAAATTTTCCAAAATTTTCATCAAAAATTTTCATCAAAAATTTTCATCAAAATTTTCATCAAAAATTTTGATCAACAGATGACATCATTTGGAGCCACAAGTGATTTAACTGAGCCAGGATTCATGCAAACTGTCAAGATCCAAGGTCAGATTTATCATCGAATTGACTCTCTACCACCTCTGTCAAATGAATCACCAAAATCGGCCTTTCATTGTTTATAATTTGTACCTGTTTTTTTGGTTACGAAATAAGCTACACAAAACGTGTTTTTGAATTACGTGTATTTACTTATATACATATATGAGTTGAAAACTTGATTTTAACATTTCACTTAACGTCTATGTTCCATGCTAGCATGGGTTAGAGAGTTATTAATGTAGAAAGTTGGTATCTCAGCTACTAGCAGTTAAGACCTGCGTAATCTAGACGGTGTTTTTAAATTTAATTATTGTCTTTAACCCAGGCAACACCGGGTATATCTGCTAGTAGTTTATAAAGTGTTGGTTGCGACTAGATGCTTGGTTATAGGAATGACAGATCGAAAGAAGACTTTTATAGATTTATTTAATGCGTCAAGAACTGTTGAAACTTACCTTGTGACATTTTAATAACTTTGAAAAACTTATAAAGCAAAACAACTGATTTATATGTGAGTGTGTATGCGTGTTTGTATGTGTGTATTTTATGTATGTATTTTTTATTCAATCTTATTTTCATTAATCAATTATTTTAAGCATTTCTCGATTTCACAGAAATGAAATTCAATATTGATGCTGGTAATATTTGATGTAATTACATATATAACCAATTAACAATAAATTAATTTACTCGAATCACATCTGGAATAGGTCTTTGAACGGAATGCGTTTCCAACATATATTTTGGACTGATGAGAGGCTAAAAAAGAAACGGAAGAGTTAATTTTAAATTGCTTCTTTTTTTTCTTTTTTTTTAATCAAATTTTCCAAAATGCTGTGTCTGAATATAACAAAAATTCATTGCATGCTATCGAACGTACCATTTATTTAAGAAAACTGCGAAGAAAATTGTTCTCATATTCTGTGAAATAGAGGTACGTTTACAATTATATATATTTGATTATACAAAGAATCAATAGCAATTCTCCACAAATATATTTTCAATATACAAGTTAATTCGATAATATGGCTAGTATATAACGGAGTGAAATATATATTTTTTTCTATATAAATCACTTTTTTCATTCTGTAATTTCCGTTCTATAGATATTTCTTTAACACATGAACTGGATGTGCGAAAACAACAAAATATTGTTGATTGGCTGATACAAAAGTATTCAAAATATAATGTGGCATGGAAAATAAGAATAGAAGTATGTGAATAGATAACAAGGAAGGTATGTTGCTATTTACATATACGCAATACGAACAAAGGGAACTACAGGGTGTTCACAAAGTACCTCCGCAGTAAGTATTTAATGGTTTTCGGGCGATTCTTCTACACTGGTTCTTTACTTGCACCCCCAGAGAAAATGGTCTGACGGTGTTACATTAGGTGATCTTGATGGCCAAAGCCCCTTCGAAATAATGCGTTCACTGAAAAACTCTTGAAGTAGCGCCATGTTGATGCGCAGGATGAGAAAAATTCACTGCGGAGAGACTTATTGAACACCCTGTATAGTGATTCACGTTCTGTTCGAGACACAAATCTGGAAGTGTGACTCTGCTATAACATGTAAAATACAAAGGCTTGCTAATTAAGCATTTTAAATTTCCTTTTTTCATTAAGTCTAAAACGATAAATAATAACAGCTACAATTTGTCTCGAAGCTGCCCGTTTCTAATTAGAAAACTGTGTTGATGAAAGAATACATATTTATTACAAAAACAAAAATATAAACTCTATGTCAGTAATTAGTAAAAAAAATACCAATACTGATTATTGACTAATATTTGCTATGCTTCCAATAAGTATTAAGTCAAAAACGAAAATAACTTGTACTTTCTTATGAAAAAGAAGAAAAAACTTTATTCCTCAATTAGTAACATTTTTTTTTTACAAAGTCTGCATATATGCTTCGTTTTTCGAGTTTTTTTCTTTCACTCTCAATATTGTTCCGCTGCAACATAAGTATAAAGGCCTTGCATTTAGGGAAGAATGTATGTTGATAAATGAGTGTGTATGTGTATGTGTGTGTGTGTGTGTGTGTGTGTGTGTGTGTGTGTGTGTGTGTGTGTGTGTGTGTGTGTAAGCATATATCATATAAACATACACAATGAAATATACATCCAAATACATAGACGTACGTACATGCGCACATGCAAATATACATACATACGTACATACATATACACGCACTCATATATCTATCGATGTCTATATCTATATATATCTATATCTATCTATATACATATATATATATATATATATATATATATATATATATATATATATATATATATATATATATATAGATAGATAGATAGATAGATAGATAGATAGATAGATAATGGTAATAACAACAACAACAACAATGCAACAATGATAATAATAATGGTAATAACAACGACAATAATAATAATAATAATAATAATAATAATAGTGATAATAATAATAATAATATTATTATTATTATTATTATTATTATTGTTCAGTAGTTTTATTTTTATAACGTGCTTTCACTTCACTACCGAGCGCAGCTCTGTGCGCCTTGGGTATGTGCTGTGGTTTGCTGTGGTGCTCTTATGTTTACTGTATTGAAAGTGTTTTGCGTAGAATGTGTGCAGTACCCAGTAGTGCATCATATTATTATTATTATTATTATTATTATTATTATTATTATTGTTGTTGTTGTTGTTGTTGTTGTTGTTGTTGTTGTTGTTGTTGTTATTGTTCAGTAGTTTTATTTTTATAACGTGCTTTCACTTCACTACCGAGCGCAGCTCTGTGCGCCTTGGGTATGTGCTGTGGTGCTCTTATGTTTACTGTATTGAAAGTGTTTTGCGTAGAATGTGTGCAGTACCCAGTAGTGCAATTTTCTGTATGTTATATATATTTGTAAGTCCTGGTGTTTTTGTTATGTATTTGTCTGAATATTTTTTTATTATACCTAAGGCACCTACTATGATAGGAATTGTTTCTGTTTTTAGATTCCACATTCGAGTTATCTCTATTTCCAGGTCTTTGTATTTTGAAAGTTTTTCCATTTCTTTTAGAGAAACGTTGTCATCTGCTGGTATTGAAACATCAATTAGAAGGCATTTTTTTCCTTCATGATCTTTGACAACTATATCTGGTCTATTCGCCTTAATTTCTCTATCTGTGTGTATTGGCATATCCCAGAGTATGGTTGCTTTCTCGTTTTCTGTGACCTTTTCTGGCGTGTGTTTATACCATCTTTTTTCTGTTGCTATTCCATAATGTTGGCATAGCTTCCAGTGTATATAGGTCCCAGCTCTGTCGTGTCTGTGAATATATTCCTTCTTAGCCAGGACTGGGCAGCCAGAGATAATATGATTTATTGTTTCTTGTCGATCTCCACATATTCTACAGTTACTTGTTATATTTCTTTTCATTATGTGTTTTTGGTAATTTCTGGTGGGGAGGCTTTGGTCTTGTGCAGCAATTAAAAATCCTTCAGTCTCTGCTTTGAGTCCTGAGCTTCTCAGCCATTGCTGGGATTTTTCTCTGTCTATTTCTTTCGCATTTAGTTTAGCCCAGTATTTACCATGTAGGGGCTTTTCTTGCCATCGTTTTATCATGGTCCGTTGCTGTTCTAGTTTTAGTTTGGATTTCATTTGTTTTATAGCTTTTGTTGTTTCTTCTTCTTCTTCTTCGTATTTGTTAGGTAGATTGATTTCTTGTTTGTATTTGTCAGCTTCCTTAAATACTGAAAACAGTTTTTTGTTTTGCTCGTGTTTTGTGGCTATTTGTATTAGTTTCCCTTGCTTCTGGAGTAGGTATTTATGCAGTCCTATGGTGGTTATTTTATAATAGTTTTCTAGCTGTATAAGACCCCTGCCACCTTCTGTGCGTTGTATATATAGCCTTTCTATGTCAGATTTTGGGTGGTGCATCCTATATCCTGTCATTATTTTTCTTGTTTTCCTGTCTATTTTACATAGTTCGTTTAGTGTCCAGTTAAGGATGTTGTAGCTGTAGCTTATAACTGGGACAGCTAAAGTGTTGATACCCATTATCTTGTTTTTAGCATTGAGCTCTGTTTTTAGTATTGATCTAACTCGTCTATAGTACTCTTTCTTTATTTTTTCTTTCATTTGTGTATGTTGTATCCTATCTAGTTCATTGACTCCTAAATACTTATATGGTTGGCTTTCGTCTAGTTCTCTTATTTTATTGGCTTTATCTAGTGTTATATTGCTACTTTTAACTAATTTTCCTCTTTTCAGGGTTGCTTTGGCACATTTTTCTAATCCGAATTTCATTTCTATTTCCTTGGTAAAGCCGTGTACTGTCTGTAGTAGTGTTTCTAGCTCTTTGTCGTTTTTTGCATATAATTTTAGGTCATCCATATATAGAAGGTGGCTGACTGTTTTTCCATAGCATTTGTAACCGCATCCAGTTCTATTTAGCAATTCTGTTATAGGTGTGAGTGCCAGGCAGAACAGGAGTGGAGAGAGCGTGTCTCCCTGGAATATTCCTCTTCTAATGGGGATGGCTTTCGTTTTCACAAGTCCCTCTTTTGTTTGGAGCTGTAGCACTGTCTGCCATTTGTTCATTGAGTGCTCTATGTATTTTATGATAATTGGTGCCACCTTGTTTATGGCTAGTGTTTCCAGAATCCACGTGTGGGGAACACTGTCGAAAGCCTTTTGGTAGTCCACCCAGGCCATACTGAGGCCTTTCTTCCCTCTGCGGCTGTCTTCAGTTATGGCTTTATTGATCAATAATTGATCTTTACAGCCGTATGAGCCCTTGCAGCATCCCTTCTGCTCTTCTGGAAACAGGTTGTTATTTTCCAGGTGTTTACTCACTCTCTGCGATATTATTGCAGTAAAGGCTTTGTAGATCGTAGGGAGACAGGTTATAGGTCTATAGTTTTGTGGTTTCTCCGTTTCCGTGGATTTGGGGATTAAGATGGTTTTCCCTTTTGTGAGCCATTCAGGCATTGTTTCTGGATCTGCTATTATGTTGTTAAAGTTTTCTGCCAGCTTTTTATGCATTGCTGGCAGGTGTTTTAACCAGAAATTGGGGATCTTGTCGTGTCCAGGTGCTTTCCAGTTGCTTAGTCTTTGCAGTGTCTGGGTGACCTCTTCAGTTGTTATAGGGGCCCAGAGTTGCTCAGGTGCTAAGTTCGTTGTTTTAATGGTCCTTTTTTGGGGTTGTTGCTTCACCGACCATATTTGTTTCCAGAATTTCTCTAGTTCTTCTGCTGTTGGTGCTGAAGTAATGTCTATTTTATTTTTACCCAGTTCTTGGTAGAGTTTTTTGGGGTTGGATTTGAACTGTTTGTTTTGTTCAAAGAAACGTTGGCGTTTCTCATACCGGCGGATCCTCTGTGCTTTGGCAAGGATGTCTTGCTTTAGTTTTTCTTTTGCCTCAGGTAAGTCTTTTTCTGTAATGCTGTATTTGTACAGTATTTTTGTTTTCTTCTTGTTACTTAGTAGTGTTGATTGTTTACTAATTTCGTTGAGAATCGATAAATCTTTTCTCTTTTTTTTAATTTTGTTCTAGATGTTATTTATCCACAAGGTCTGTTTGGGTGGTAGAACTCCTGTTCGGATGGGTTTGAGTGAGTATCCTGCTTCTTTTGTGGCTGCAGTGGCTGCCGCATATATCATGTCATTTAGCTCAGTGATATTGCCTGTTGTTTCTGTGGTTGTTAGTTCCGTGACGGCCAGGTTTATGCTATTTATTATTGATGTTGTTTTATTGTCTATTTTGATTTTTGGGAGATATAATCTGTGGTCCATTCTAAGATCTGTGGTTTTCAGTTCTTCGGTTATTTTCATTTTCATAGTATCGTAATTATTAGGTTTCCCTTCGTTATTTGCAGGCTTTATATTTGTTTTGCCTTCCTTTTCATTCATATGTTTGTCTGTGGTGTTCTGGATTGGTGCTTTTTGTACACTATTATACATCTCTACGGTCTGGGTTTGTTGTTTTTTGTTTACTTCGTTTTTGCCGGGCATGTTACGTTTGTCCTCGTGTTTTGCTATCTCAGTGTTTATATTATTATTTGGCATTGCTGTGTGACTACTATCTAGATTTTCCTGATGTATTTTTTCTTTCAATTGCTCTATTTCTATTTCTGATATTTTTTTTGCTTTTAGAATATATCTTCTTATGTTAGCTAGTTTGTTAGGGTTCATTGTTTTATCGAGGTCTATATTTACATTATTTTTCTTCCATGTTTTATATGTATGTGTTGTTGCGTTTTCGTTTTTTGGGTAGAGTACTGCTGTGAAATATTATTATTGTTATTATTATTATTATTATTATCATTATTATTATTATTATTATTATTATTATTGTTCAGTAGTTTT
>NC_142929.1:9482786-9492786 GCF_046866305.1 Octopus bimaculoides | reverse complement strand
ATATACTTTTGAATGTACATATTCAAGTGTGTATGCATGTAGGTATGTATTCTTTTATACTTTTATTTGTTTCAGTCGTTTGACTGCGACCATGCTGGAGCACTGCCTTTACTCGGACAAACTGACCCCAGGACATGTTCTTTGTAAGTTTAGTAGTTCATCGGTCTCTTTTGCCGAACCGGTGTTATGGGGACGTAAACGCACCAAAATCGATAGTCAAACACAGTTGGAGGGGACGGGCACAGACACACAAACACACACACATATGTGTAGATATATATATGTGTGTATATATATATATATATATATGTGTGTGTGTGTGTGTGTGTGTATGTGTATATATATATATATATATATATATAATTATATATATATACGACGGACATTTTTCAGTTTCCGTCTACCAAATCCACTCACGAGGCTTTGGTCAGCACGAGGGTATAGCAGAAAATACTTGCCCAAGGTTCTATGCAGTGGGACTGAACCAGGAACCGTGTGACTGAAAAGCGAGTTTCTTACCACACTGCTACTTTTGTATATGTATATGTATATATATATATATATATATATATATATATATATATATATATATATATATATATATATATATATATATATATATATATATATATATATACATACATATACGGATACAGGGCGTCACCAACGATGCAAATAACTTGAAATACGTAAACAAGAACAAAAAGGAAAACATTACAGGTAAACACTGAGAAAGGACCCATGTCATTGAATGCTCGGAATGAGGAATAGATAGACAGCCGACAACTGACGAAGGGTCCTTTCTTTGTGTTTACTTCTCCTGTTTCCCCTTTTACTTCTTGTTGTTTACAAATTTCACAGGTTCTTCCATCATTTGTTTACGCATTTCATGTTATTGGCACCGTTGGTGACATCCTGTAGCCATATATGCATGTATATATATATGTTATATATTATTTATCATTTAATTGCACGCGACGAATCTATTTTCAAATATATATATATATATATATATATATATATATATATATATATATATATATATATATATATATATATATATATATATATATATATATATATATATATACATATATATATATACATATATATATATATATATATATATATATATATATATATATATATATATATATATATATATATATTTCTGTGTGAGTTAGAGGTTGAGAAACCGATATTTATACGTTTACATTTATAAAGTTTTGCTCATTTGCTCAGTTGCTAATTTGTTTCTATATACTTATATGTAATGACACCGTTGTCTATGCAGTTACCAGCTTTTTCCACTCTCTAATCAGTATAACTCATGTATGTGTGCGTATTCATCCTTTACAATTAACTAGATTGACATACTTGAATGGTTACTGGTTGATGTCTGTCGATTTTTATATTCTCTCTGTTTTCTTATTTGCTCTCTCTCTCTCTCTCTCTCTCTCTCTCTCTCTCTCTCTCTCTCTCTCTCTCTCTCTCTCTCTCTCTCTCTCTCTCTCTCTGTTACTTTTCGTTTTTCTTCTCACTTTGTCTTGTTTGTTTCTCTCTCTTGAGTTATCTTCTCGCTCTCATATATATATATATATATATATATATAAACACACACACACACACACATATACATACATATATATATATATATATATATATATATATATATATATATATATATATATATATATACATACATATATATGTATATATGTATATATACATATATATATATATATATATATATATATATATATATATATATATATATATATATATATATATATATATATATATATATATATTCGTTTTTCTCTTCATTTTCATTTGGTCTTGTTTTGTTTTGTTTGTTTTCTCTCTTGAGTTACCTTCTCTCTCTCTCTCATACATCTCTATTCCTATCACATCCTCTCTCTCTCTCTCTTTCTCTATCTATCTGTCTATCTACCTCGTACTCTGTACACACTCTCTATTCCTGTACATTCGCTCTACTTCGTATTCTCCCTCCCCTCTTTATTCTCTTTTCTTTCTTCCTAGTAGTATTTCTCTATACTTTAAGATAACCTCTCTCTCAAACACCGTGCACCATGGATACCAGCAGACGAATCTTTGTACAGCGCCAGGTCGAGGCTAACAAGAAGAGGAAGATGCGCCGAAACTGGCAATTGGATGAAATTCGCCTTCTTGTACAAGCATGGAACCTGGCCAAAGGAGCACCAGCAAACGATCTAATAGCCGAAAGCCTGGATAGGTATAATTTCCACAGGTCAATGGTTCAAATTGATCGCAAGAAACTGGAGCTCATTCGCTCCTACGAGCGCGTGAAACCGCACCTTGACCTCCTAGAAGGCATTATGAGAGACGCGGACTCTAAAAAGGACAGTGAAGACCCTACACACTGTGCTCAGGCTCAGGAGGACCAAACGGATCACCGAGACAAGGCAGATGCCACCAGTGCTGTAGCCACTGATGAGGGCTGCAATGGCCATGGTGAATACAGCCAACGCTGCACCACAAACGACAAAGACAGGAGAACAGACAAGAAGACAGTAAACACAAACAGGCTTCAAGCCCAAACACGTCAAACAGAGAAAAAGAAACAGATCTGTAAATTCTACCTAAATGGTACCTGCTGGCACGGGGAAAAGGGAGGAAACTGCAAATTTGCCCATCCCAAACACCACCAGCTAAACAAGGTAGATAACCACTTACAATAAAATAAGCGGAGGCGCAGAAAAGGGAGACCAGAAAGCTTAAATCTACGTACACATAATCCACCGAATACCAACAGGACTCACAAAGAGAGAAGTCCGTATATTCCTTCTGCTCCCAAAAATAGGCTCTATGCAGAGGCTGTACGAACTGCAGTAGCTGAACAGCAAGCTTTTTTAAGCGTGGTCCAGAAAATGGTACAACAGTTAACGTGGATGCAGAGGGTACAGAGTCAACGCCACACGAACCATTGTCCAAGACCACCACAGATGATGGATCAGGGATGGCCCCCGCTAACACCAGGAACCCCTGCACAGATATCACACCCATATTCCTACTGAATATCCGGGGCCTATTATGAACAGGCGGCAAAGACAAGTTCCTATACTTGAAAGACCTAGTAACATGCAATCAAGCAATATGCATGGTGCTTACCGAAACGCATCTAACACCTAATATAGCAGATGCGGAGATAAATATACCAGAGTATGCCGTACTCCGAACAGACAGAAGGGATAGAAGTCATGGGGGAGTTGCAATGTACATCCGAGAAGATGTCACACCCCTACTACTACTATCACACTCAAACTCTGTATGTGATACTTTAATAGTACACATAAAACAAATTGATGTAGTTGTATGCTCAACATACCGTCCACCAAATACCGCAAAGCAGGAAGGTAAATTTGAGGACAGCCTCAGACGCATAGAAGAGGTCCTGACAAATCTGGACCAACACATCAATATACTTTTCCTAGGCGACTTTAACCTCCCAAATGTAAAATGGCCTGAAGGTCACATCCTGTCTGGGATGTCACTGCATGAACAAAGCCAGGCAAAATCATTGCTAGAACTATCCAACATGTTGTTTATGGAACAAGTGATACTCCAACCAACCAGGGGAAGCAATATTTTAGTTCTCTGCTTCACAAACAATGTGAGCCTAATCCATAATGGGAAAATAACGCCCACATCTCTCTCAGATCATAACATTATAGAATTAACTATGTATGGTCCTAGACAACCCACTGACACCCACCCCAACAGGAGTACTCAAGCAATATCCAACCTGAATTTCCACAGGGCGGACTGGAAGTCAATTCGCAGAGAGATTCGAAATCAAAACTGGCATGACAGCCTTTCTATACAAGACAATGACCTCAAACTAAGTCATTTTATGTCAACCATACAAGATTCATGCACCAAATACGTGCCATATAGAAAGACCTGCAAACATGCCAATAGAATTCCTAGAGACAGGAAAATCTTTATGAGACACAGAACAAAGGTCCCAAACCAGTTAGATAGAGAACTGGAGGATAGGAAAAGGGCTAAATTAAAACTAACACTATTAGAAATAGAAAACAAGATTAAACTCTCCCATGAAAAGGAGAGAGCAGAGAAGAAGAAGAGAGCAGAGAAGAAGAAGAGAGCAGAGAAGAAGAAGAGAGCAGAGAAGAAGAAGAGAGAAGAGAAGAAGAAGAGAGCAGTAGAAAGCATAAAAACAAACCCCAAGGCTTTCTATAGATTTGCAAAAGAGATTGCTATGGTACAGTATAAGATAGGACCCCTATTCCTGCCTAATGGCTCACTGACTGCAGATCCCACATGGATAAGTGAAGTGCTCAGTACACAATTCAAGAGCCCCGATGGTTTCCCAGCTGTCCTCTTAAAGTCGTGTAAACAAGAACTAGCAGGACCACTCCGGATACTCTTCCAGAGTTTCCTTGCAAATGGTAAACTTCCCCAAAAGCTGAAGGAAGGCACCATATGTCCTATCCATAAAGGTGGAAATAGAGCAGAGGCTGGGAACTACAGGCCCATCTCTCTGACTTCACATATTAGCAAAGTCATGGAAGGAACTGTCAGAAGGAGATTGATTGCGTTCCTAGAAGAAAATGACTTGCTGAATGAGACCCAGCATGGTTTCCGTCCAGGTAGAAGCTGCCTCACGCAGTTCTTGCAGCATTATGACTGGGTCCTGAAGCAGCTACTGTACCATTCAAATGTTGATGTGATATATCTCGACTTTGCAAAGGCCTTTGACAAAGTTGATCAGGGCTTGATATGTCACAAACCTTGGCATAGCTGGTAAATTAGGAGAGTGGCTGCATGACTTCCTGAATGGTAGAAGTCAGACAGTTGCAGCCAATGGAGAACTCTCTAGGGAAACACAAATATTGAGCGGTGTTCCACAAGGAACTGTTCTGGGACCACTACTGTTCATAGTGGCCCTTCTGGACATGTCCACGGTCACTCGGAGAGCCACTGTCACTAGCTATGCTGATGACACAAAGATATCTCAGGCAATAAAGAATCCTGATGATATTGTAAGCCTGCAGAATGACCTAAATGCAATATATGAGTGGGCAGAGCAAAATAATATGCAGTTCAATGCAAAAAAATTTCAAGTACTGCGCTACAAGACCACAAGTGCCTCCCAACTGGCATACACAGGACCTGGAGGTACTGCAATCCCAGAACCACAAACAGTAAGAGATCTGGGCATCAACATGTGTAGTGATGCATCATTTCACATGCACATTATCAAGTTGACAGCAAAGTGCAGACAACTGGCAACGTGGATACTGAGGACATTCCGTACAAGGGATCAAAAAGTCATGTTGACTCTATGGAAGACATTTGTTCTGAGCCGCCTAGACTATTGCTCTCAGTTGTGGTCACCACACAGTGTTAAGCGGACAGCAGAACTCGAGGCAATTCAGCGGCACTATACAAAAAAGATCGCCACAGTCCAACAGATGAACTACAGGGAGCGACTGAAAGCACTAGGTCTCTACTCCCTGGAGCGCAGGCGGGAGAGATATGTAATAATATACATATGGAAAATACTGGAAGGACTGGTGCCAAACTTTGGCATCAAATACTACAGGAATGCCCGCACGGGTCGCCACTGCATGGTGCCAAAGGTGCCGTCCACTGCATCTCACATAAGAACGAGATACTGCAGCAGCCTCGGTTTCAGAGGGCCTCAGCTCTTCAATGCCCTGCCAAAACATTTGAGAGACCTGCAAGACATGGATGCGGAGGTCTTCAAGACAAAACTCGACGCTTTCCTCTCCACGATACCAGACGAACCAATGGCTCGAAATGAGACGCAGTTTAAGGGCAGCGATGTCAAATTCTCTTATACACCAGATGTACCATCAAAACTCTTGATTGGACCATATCAGGTGGGGGAGAAGGGCCATGCAAGGAACGTGAAGAGAGCAAAGCATAAAGACGGAAAATCACGGTGTTACTCCAGCATGACCGCTGCCACTTGGCTGAAATCCATAAAAAAAAGAATATATATATATATGTATGTATGTATGTATGTATGCATGTATCTATGTACGTCCATATATACATACCTACCTACCAACTACCAACATATATGTAGGTGTGTACATATATATATATATATATATATATATATATATATATATATATATATATATATATATATATATATATATATATATATATATATACATATATAGATAGAAGACTGTCAGGGGAAAATAATGAGACGTACGGGCACTCCTCTTTGTTCCTGCTGCATAATAGATAAAAATATTTATAGAAAATGTCACTATGTCAAAAAAGCCGTATTCCATTGCTTGGCCATGATTATTTGACACAGTCCAAGAAAATGCAGTAAAAAGCCAATATCTACATATCTGCTGCAAAATTTAGCAGAGGAAGAACTTGAGCTAATTCAAGAAAACAGGCTGCTGTACAAAATCAGTGAGATGGAGATACCTAGCGCATAAAGTAGTATTTCCATTCTCCCAAAGACCTGAAGGCGTAGTCTGGCTTCCCAAACTAATAGTTCCAGGTTCAGTCCCACTGCCTGGCACCTTGGGAAAGTGTCTTCTACTATAATCTAAGATCGACCAAAGCCTTCAGAATGGATTCAGATGAGGGAGACGGAAAGAAGCCCGTAGTGTATGTGTGTGTGTGTAAAAGAAGAATAAAAGATATTTATGTGTGTGTGTGTGTGTAAAAGAACAATAAAAAAGATGTGTGTGTGTGTGAGTCTGTGTCTATGTTTGTGTCCGCCACCACCGTTTGACAACCAGTGTTGGTGTGTTTACGTCCCCATACATTAGCAGTTCACTAAAAGAAACCGACAGAGTAAGTGTCAAGCTTAAAAATAAATAAATAAATAAATAAATAAATAGTGGTGTTGACTCATTCGACTAAAAATACTTCAAGGCATTGCCTCAGTCTAAAAACTGAAACCAGTAAAAGAATAAAACAATAAAAGAGTAGAAATATAGGGATCAGTAAGTATGAAAGGATCCTCGCTAATGACTCGCCCTAATCATACAAACAACCCCTACAACAATTTCCAGATAAGATTGAGTTTGTGTTTGTCATTTAGTTCGGGACAGCCTTGGTCCAATATGTCTAACATCAAAAAGCCGGAAACATTTTACTTTTGGTTTATATATAATGTATTTAGAGCTAACTCTAAGCTTCCTTCGTTTTTTAATGTGATCAAGAATGATTTAAATGAGAATTGACTGCTATTTCTAGCAGATCAGGTTTCCATGTAGCCGCTCCTCTATTGTCTCGAACGGGTTGTTCTGTCGATGTTGATTCTTGTATGAGTTTTGGAAACGATTTTTGATGGCCCACTTTGTGCTTGTTAATATCATGATAATATTTCTAATACACTGGCAGTATCGTCAGCACGCTGGGCGAAATGCTAAGTATTTCGTCTGTCTTTACGTTCTGAGTTCAAATTCCGCCGAAGTCGACTTTTCCTTTCAACCTTTTGGGTTCGATAACTTAAGTACCAGTTGCGTACTAGGGTCGATCTAATCGACTGGCCCACTCCCCCCAAATTTCGGGCCCTGTGCCTAGAGTAAAAAAGAATATTTCTAATACGCTGGCAGAATCGTTAGCACGCTAGACAAAACGCTTAACAGCATCCCGTTCGTCTTTATGATCTGAGTTCAAATTCCACCGAGTTTGACTTCAACTTTCACATACTTTCGCGGTAGATGAGATAAGTACCAGTTGAACACTGGAATGGATGTAAACGACTTGCCCATTGCTAGAACTTGCTGTCCTTGTGCCAAAATTTGAAGCCAATATTTCTAATGAATACCAATTTCATTCTGTGCTTTTCGTTGTTCCATGGGTAAATATATTACCGTTAATTGCTTTACTACTTGTGGCGGACCAGTAGAAGCGGCAAAAGCGTTATATGAAATAGATAACAGGCTTTAAAAATATATAAGTACTTGGGTTGGTTCATTTGAAGAAAAACTTTCCAAGGCAGTGCTCCAATATGACTGGAATAAGTAAAGGAAAAGAAGATACTTAGATTTGAGGTGGTCGAAACAAAATGTAGGACATGAATAAAATTAAATAACAAGCACCCGTCAATAACAAATTAAATAACAAGCACTTATGTAATATAATTCTGTCTAACTGCGGGGTTGTGATTGTTAGTGCATCAAAAATATATCAAACAATTTTAATCAATGAATTCTTTTCTTTTGGAGCAAGAAGAAATTATTGTTAGAAGATACACAAATGTGATTTAGTCAGTGGTAATTAATTGCATACAATGAAAGAAGATATAATGATTAAATAGGTTTCAATTTCAATAGCTAGGCAAGCAAAAATATCGATTAGAAATCTGAATATTTATTACAAGCATATTCCAGTGAACTTGACGCATAAGGTATAGATTTACGCACAAATTCATTGCACACTAATTAAGAGCATCATGTTTATTCGATAAACTATTGAGAAATTTTGTATTGTATAAAATCGAGATATAGGCGCAGACATGGCTGTGTGGTAAGAAGTTTTCTTCCAAACAACACGGTTTCGGGTTCTACTACAACGTCGAACCGACCATATGAGTGGATTTGGTAGACCGAAATGGAAACTGAAAGAAGTCCGTCGTATATGTACATCTATGCATCTATGTGTCTGTATCTCTCTGTCTGTTTTTGTCCGCATCACCGCTATACAACCTGCGTTGGTATGTTTATGTCATTGTAACTAAGCGGTTCGGCAAAAGAGAACGATATATTAAGTACAAGGCAAAACTGCAAAAGAAAAGCAGACTACTGGGATTGATTCATTCGGCTAAAATTTCAACAAGCTTTCGACGATTTTATAGATATTTCAAAATTATGATGCTATGATGCTACGTGTTTCATTTATTTTGTCCAAACCATGTAGGTCATGTATATATATATATATATATATATATATATATATATATATATATATATATATATATATATATATATATATATATATATGCACATATATATATATACATATATATATATATATATATATATATATATATACATATATGTATACGTATATATATATACATATATACATATACGCACATATATATATACATATATATACATATATATATATATATATATATATATATATATATATATATAGAGAGAGAGAGAGAGAGAGAGAAGGGTAATATATATTTATATATACATATACATGTATATATATATATATATATATATATATATATATATATATATATATATATAAGTGTGTGCGTGTTGTTCTAAAGGGGTTAAGAATCCATACGAATCAAAGCTTATAGTTAAAATGTAAAAGCGGAAGCAGCATAGAAGTGTGCGTAAAAATTCATTCCGTACTTTTTTCTTTAATTGAACAAAACAAGTATTTTCGTATTTGTAAAATTAAGTGACTTTTATAAAATATTCTATATATTTTATAAATGTTACTTAAAGTAACAAATATAAAGTACAAAATACTTGTCAGATTAAAGAAAACGGTAAGTGGAATCTTTAAACATATTTCTTTGATGTTTCCACTTTTAACTTTTACTGATATATATATATATATATATATATATATACACATATATACACATATATATGCATGTATAATTCATGTATATGCATGTGTATTACGGATGAGTTGTTAAATTTCTCTTCCTTTCTGCTGCTGCACAGAAAAGGACATCAAACATTACGCTTCTAAATTAACTTTCAGCCTCACTACACCATTTAATTTTACTCCGACTTCAAAACATTCATCCTAAATACAGAATAAATGAAATAATTCTTCTTCCGAGAGAAAGTAAATTCTTATGAAGCGTCCAGCTACTACAAATTGGCCTCACTTAATGAATATTCAGAGATACGCTCCCTAACAACGTCTATCTTCATTCCAATTATGTTAACAAAATCCAGTTCGACAAATTTTTACAATTGAGTTAAAAGGAAAACCTATATTAGTTGCT
>NC_142929.1:9450286-9480286 GCF_046866305.1 Octopus bimaculoides | reverse complement strand
CCTCATTTAAATTCGAGGTTTCCAGAAAGACTTCTAATGTTGATTCTTCATATTAATCTCGTAGTTTACAGGCGTAAATTTGCGAAGCTATGAAAGTAATACTTGCATATGATGTGTAGTGAATTTATGGAAAGAACTCCCATAAAACTCATCAATTTAGTTAAAAAGGGAGAAGACAAGTTGTTAAGATATATAAGAGAATTTTAATTCATGCAGACGATCGTTTCGTACAGGGATATAAAAATAATGCAAATTCATGATTGAATTGAATTAGATTAAACTAATTAAATTGATTTAATTTTATATATCATTGTACACTTCAGTGCAGGAAGTATAAACGAAATTTACAATGAACTTAAGAAAGGAAATAGCAGAAGAATAGAATTTAATAGATTCATACTTTTATCCTTTTGAGAAAGAGATGTGAATCCAGTTAGGTATTAACTATAACTAAAGGCTGTAACGATTATTTGAAACTGTAAGTAAAGAGGTATCAGAAAGAGGTATAGATGAGTAAGGAGACTAGAAACTTTAATTCCAGATAGTTAGCGCAGGGCAAAAATTGTATTATATATATATATATATATATATATATATATATATAAACAAATGATATATGAGCATATGCATGTATATCTACATCTACATGTATATATATATGCATATTCGGGTACAGGACATTAGAAAAATGAACGGGAGCATAAAAACAAAACGGACTTTGTTTACCGACAACAGAACGAACACATAGGAAAACAAACAAGCCACTTGGAATTATTCCTTCATCAGCTGCCTCTATTCTAAATCTAGGCGTTTCAAAGATAAGGCAGGAAGCACTCTTAGAATAGTTTCTTCCTGAGTAGTGGACTAACCCACTAAACAGAGGATTCCAAGGTAGCAAACACAAACCAAGACAGGAAAAATTGGACAGTGAAAGCAACATTAAAAAGCCGTACGGCCAAACGCGTGGGATATTGAACGCTAGTGAAATGACGAAGCTGGAGAGATAGTAACTACGTCTCGCCTTTAAGCCGGCTGGATTGAGAAAGAGAGAAGTGACCAGAAGTCACATGTGAGCAGAGAGGCGTGGTAGAGGGAGGAAGTAGAACAAGGTGGGCGACAAGAGACAGGGGAAGAGGAAGAGAGATATATGTATAGCAGTAAAGTGTAGAAGCATGGACAGTAGAAGGAAGCAGGGATTGTACAAAATAATGGAAACACCTAGCATCATAGCATCGTAATATGGAAATATCTGTAAAACCGTCGAAAACTTCATAAGGATTATTAAAGTACAGCTCCCAAAATTACTGCAGAGCTTAATGACCACCTCGAGAATCCAGTTTCCACAAAAACTGTTCGCCAGGAGCTGCACAAGGCTGGATTTCACGGGAGGACTGCAATCAGAAAACCACTACTTTCAAAAGCAAACGTTGCAAAACATTTACAATGGAGTAAAAACCTACAGAATTGGACCCTAGAGCACTAGAAGAATATTATTTTCTCGGACGAGTCATCCTTTACCTTATTTGCGACCACCGGCCCAGTATACGTGTGGAGACAGCCAAAAGAAGCATTTGACCCAGACTGCCACCTTCCAACTGTTAAACATAGAGGAGGATTTGTGATGATCTGGGGGCTATATCTTGGAAATTTGCTGGCCCAATGGTTTCCCTTCATGGCAGAATTAATAGTCAAGTCTATTTAAGCATTTTATCTGATCAAATTCATCCTATGGTTTCGGAACTGTTTCCTGAGGGAAACGCAATCTTTCATGGTTGTTACTGAATAGCACGAAGAATATTCTAGTGAAGTTAAACATCTTACCTGGTCACCACAGCCCCCAGATCTCAATATTATTGAACATTTATGGTGCATTTTAGAAAAACTGGTAAAGAGTCGATATCCTCCACCGTCATCACAACAAGAACTGGAGACTGTTTTAGCTGAAGAATGAACAAAAATTCCTTTGGAAACAATTCAAACTTTGTATGAGTCCATAGCTCGTAGAATTCAAGCTGTAATTACTGCCAATTCGGAAATTTTGAGGGAAACTAAAAAGCGGTCGTATTCAAATTCATCAAATTCGTTAATTGTTGTGGTAAGACAACAATTCATTCCTCTCACTATAAGTTCTTTCTTGCACTCCAGTTCATTAACAAACAATGGTACACTAATTATTAAGAATACTTTTATCATATATATATATATATATATATATATATATATATATAGCTTAGGCACAAAACAAATGATACGTAAATATATTTATGGGTACATATATATACATTTTATTTACATACATACATATATATATACACACACACACACACACACACACATATATATATATATATATATATATATATATATATATATATATATATATATATATATATATATATATATATATATATATATATATATATATATATATATATATACACCTTCTTAGATAATAGAAAGCAAATCAGGGATGTTGTACATGATAGAAACAACGATGGAATTTTGATGGGAATGCAAAAGTAAGTATTAAAAGTAGACGTTCGAACAGTAATCCTTAAATTGCCAGCCTTACTCTGTGTCTTTATTTCTCTCTCTCTCTCTCTCTCTCTCTGTCTGCCTGTCTGTCTGTCTGTCTGTCTGTCTCTCTGTCTCTCTCTCTCTGTCTCTCTCTCTCTCTCTCTTTCTCTCTCTCTCTCTCTCTCTTTCTGTGCTCCCTCGGTGTTTCTTTTTTCCCCCTATTCCTCTCCGTTTCTGACATGCAACTTTCTTCCTTTTGTGGCGTTAAGACTACACTTTCATCATCTCTACTTTTCTTACCCTCATTTTTTCTTTCTTTTTCAATTTCAAACATACAAACACGCGCACACACACACACACACACACACACACTCATTGACATACACACACACACAATAAAATCTATCGGCACATGATGTCGACGAAACATTTATAGCAATAGACAATGGTTGACATTATAACGCATTAAGAAACACGTTTTAATATCTGTCTTACTGTTTTTCAGATGGCCTCCGACTATGTATAGTATAGCTTTGTCCAATATATTTGCTATTGAAAATGCGCATGCCTTTCATACATTCCTGTTGTTGATATCGTAAACTTAGTGAACATTACCCCTCCATTGAAAGAGTATATGTATTTGCGAGCTGTTTAAATAGTTGTGGCGCTCTATCAACTAGAAGGTTCATGTTGAAAAAGTAAATAGCGCACACTAGGTCTTCTCTTCTCAAACGTATACAAAACTACTACTTCCCAATTCAACAATAGGCAGATACGAAGAAACTACGCAAACAGACAATTGTCGAATGAAACAATTGTGCCGACATGTTAAATACTAAGAAACTGTGAAGAGATTAGTGATGGCTACATCACCAGATGGTAACATCAAATAATGAATAGGAAAATATCATTAAAGGGAATCAATTACTTTGTAGTGCAGAAGAGACTTTAATATTTGAGGCGAGTCCTTCACTCAATCAATGGTTCTAACATAAATGCAATGCTACTGTTGTTCCTCTTGGCAACCTCAATGAGAACTTTGCAAAGCACAGTTGACACTATTCTATTCTAACCCGTTACGGAACAATCAGTAAAAGTTATAGAAAACTATAGAATGCGCCTATGATATATCTGGTCGATGCTGTTCGTATGGCTTTGAAAACAGATGGTTGAAGTTATAGAGAATGCTTTATCCAGCACAAACCCCATGTTTTACGACTGCAGTTGCTTCCGAAGGTTTTGTAGTTAGGATGAAACATTACACTTCGATCATGAAACGAAATCATGCCGATATAGGTAATACTTTACACTTTACAACTTCGAATTTCATGTCAGAAATTCCTTTGACTTATAAAAAGTAAAATTTCTAATATCAGCAAAAGACCAGCAAATTCGGGGCAAAGGGAAAGTCGATTACATCGATCTCAAGTGATTAATTGGTACTTATTTTATCAGCCCCGAAAGGATAAAATACAAAGGTGACATCTGTGGAATTTGAACTCAGCACTTAAAAATGCCTCTAATCATTTTTCCAGGCGTGCAAACGATTCTGCTGGCTCGCCACTTTATAATATTGATTTCAATTTTTTGTCACAAAGGCAGCTTGGAGGAGAGGATTAAGTCGATTATATCGACCTCAGTGCGTAACTGGTACTTATTTAATCGACTCTGAAAAGATAGAAGGCGAAGTCGACCTCGGTGGAATTTGAACTCAGAATGTAACGGCTGACGAAATACCGCTAAGCATTTCGCCCGGTGTGCTAACGATTCTGCCAGGTCGCCACTTTGAGCATATTTATGATATTGGTATACACTTTACCTAGAATCCTGCAGAGCCTTACCACTGTACTTAAGATTGCTTAATCACTCCATTAAGAGAAATTCTCAGATTTCGCCCTAATATCGAATTTATAGTCAACGTCGTAGTGAGTCTTCTACATAAAGTTAGTGATAATATAATGTGACAGATTTCTGGAAGATATCATTTCAATCTTGTATTTTTAGAAAAGGGTTAATGAACCATAACATGTCTTAGAATAGAATTGACCAACGTTTATAATGAAAAGTCATTCTTAAGAAATTGACAGTTAGATGAATTCCAAGCAATCTTCACAAAGACTTCCTTCACAAGTTACTGTTCATTGTGATGAAATATCTAACATTATATTTATCAAATCATATAGACCTGTCATGTTTCTTCTCCAAGTATAATAAAGACGTCGAGATTTTCTTAATAATACTTTTTTTATGTCATATTTTTTTGGCATCTTTTCATTTCAAATTTTACAATACAGAATAACTTCAGCCTTTGTTTATCAGCATAAATTCTCTTCTTTGTCATAAGAGGCCTTATATTTTACTGCACATTAAGATGATCTTGTTTGACCCCTATTATTAACAGAAGATGTTGCTGGTTGGCTAAGTTCTTGGATATATGTATATAACGACATAACGATATATTTACAACGTTTTGCTATTTAGTGTATACGTTTTTGAGTGAATATAAGACAAATACATCTTTTCATTTTCCCTTTTCTCTTATACACAATATAAATTAGAGCATTTTTATGAATTCCTGCTTAATATGTACTTTTACTTGATTTAATACAACGTCATATATTTAATCCTTTTGCAATAACACATTTTACATTTACTTATAGTTATCAGTATCACAGCTTGTGAAAAGTAACGCCGTTGGTTACACATTTCCAAGGAGTCAATTACTGTATTAGTAACAGTCAAAGTGACGAGAAAGTGAGGATCCAATTCGGTGTATCATAAACATCTAAGACTTCCTTTACAAGGCACCATTATTTCGAGTTCCTGTCTAATGATTATTTCCCCAAAGCTATACATACATGCATACGTACATACATACATAAACACAAATATGTTCATAAATATGCACACACACGCATAAACACGCACAAACACGCACACACATATAAAGGTATCACGTGACCGACCAGACTATCGCTAGTCACAATGCGCTTAGCATCGCCTTAACCTTCAAATGAGGCCACCCCGCTGGGTAGGCGAGCAGACCAAAATTAAGCGCCACTACCCACCCCGTCCCACCACTGCAATCAAAACAGGGACTGGAGCAACGCGAAGTGAAGTGTTTTGCTCAAGAGCACGACTCGCCAGCCGGTTTAGAACCCACGATATAGCGATCGTAAGGACAACAGATTAACCGCTTGGTTACGGCGCCTCAGTATATATATATATATATATATATATATATATATATATATATATATATATATATATATATATATATATATATATATGGTGACCAGATATGTGCGAAACAAGGTGGGAAAATATTACTCGAGTACCAAAGGTAGAGTAATATGCTTTTACTTTAGCTGTAACATTATTACAAAAAACTGTTACTCAGAGTTTCACGTTCACTCGTATAGAAGTTTTCATCACAACTGTCTGATGAACGAGAACTTGAAAGTCTGGGTAACAGTTTTTTGTGATAATTTTACAGCTTTAATAGAACTGTATACACACACACATACACACACGCATACAAATATTACGGAATGGAGTGTGGGAAATCCGAGCTACATGTGTTTCATAGCGAATGGAACCTCAGAAGTGTTAAAATCCAAGTGAGGTATATACCAGCGGCTAATCTTCAGGCCAAGGATATCTTGATTGTATTTATTTCTTTATTGACCACAGGGGGTTAAACATAGAGGGGACAAACAAGGACAGACAAGGGGATTAAGTCGACTACATCGATCCCCAGTGATTTACTGGTACTTATTTAATCGACTGCGAAAGGATGAAAGGCAAAGTCGACCTCGGCGGAATTTGAACTCAGAACGTAACGGCAGACGAATTAAAGGCTACATTGTCGCAAGGAGGTACATGTTGACGCAAAGAAGATTGAATCAGAATGTGTGGAGGTTCCAGTATGTGAGGGGTATATAAATGAGGGGAGAAATAAAAGTAATAGAAGAAGGGGAGAAAGAAGAGAAAGAATAATAAATAAATGAATAAAATAAAATAAAATAAAATAAAATGAAACATAGGGGAGAGAGAGAATGGAGGATTTGGACATGTTGACGGTAGATAATATAGTAGTTTTAGCTTAATCACAGAATCCAGTAGTGGGTTGGCATTTGAAGAGAAGAGGAATTGATGGGGAGATGGTGAGGAAATGTTTTTGGTCGCGGGTGAAGTTGAAAGTATGTATGAATAAAGAAAGGTGGGTTGGTGTGTATGCGTGCACACGTACACAACACACGAGAAATACGTTTACATATGAATGAGGGACGTGCTTTTGTACAATATGTTTCAAGATGTCTTGTCTGTGTTTCATCATGTTTATAATGGTATGTTTAAATGTCTTTTTTATTTGTTTCAGTCATTTGACTGCGGCCATGATGGAGCACCATCTTTAGTGGATCACATCGACCCCAGGACTTTTTTTTTTTTGTAAGCCCAGTATACTATCGCTTTCTCTCTCTTGCCGAACCGCTAAGTTACGGGGACGTAAAGACATCAGCATCGGTTGTCAAGCGATGATGGGGGATAAACACACACGCACACAAACGTATATATATATATATATATATATATACACATATATATACATACATATATATATATATATATATATATATATATATATATATATATATATATATATATATACATATATATATACATATATATATATACATATATATATATATATATATATATACATACATATATATATACATACATATATATATACATATATATATATATATATATATATATATATATATATATATATATATATATATATATATATACACACACACATATATATATCGATGACGGGTTTCTTTCTGTTTCTGTCTACCAAATCCACTCACAAGGCCCGAGGCTATAGTAGAAGACACTTGCCCAAGGTGCCACGCTGAACCCGGTTGTGTGGTAAGAAAGCTGCTGACCACACAGCCACTCCTGCGCCTATAGTATGTATAACGTTACTGTTGAAGTGCATCGGAGCTTTGTTGATTCATTCCGATTTAGTAATAACTGGGTGTGGTGAACACTACACGACGTTCACTATTGTAGAGGTAATCGTTGATGCTCCTTAAGTATTCATTGATTCCATATTTTCGGTGCTTAAACCAGTCATCTGCATCCGAATGCATTTTGTCTTTAACACCAGGAAAAGTTTCCAAGTTTCATTATTATAGAACAAATGAAAAAATTCTATTCATAGTTTGGTCACAGTTGAGCAAATCTCACATTCCTCTACTGTGGTGCTACTGCAGCGCCGAGTAATAATCTTATTAACACGTCTTCTATTCAGAGCGCTGATGTACATAAAGAAACAACATATCTTTATTGAAACACATTTTTATGATCAACACATGGCGACAGATGACTTCATGAATACGTAATCAAAATCCTACAGCTAATTTATAAAATCTGTCTGAGTTATTAATAAAGCTTACGAATGAAGTGTTTAAACAATCCTTTATCTCATTAAAACACCATGAGCGGCATATTCACGTTTATACTTCTTGTCAATAAGGAGACGCTGACGTAGACATTAAACAATTATGAGAAGAAATACTGCTAGTGATACTTGTCTAATTTGTTGGTTTATTATTTGCATTTGAAACTGCAGTGAAGTCAGGCGGCGCCGTGGCAGAAACGTTAAAACGCTGGGCGCAATGCTTAGTAACATTTCGTCCGTCTTTACGTCTGGGTTCAAATTCCAGTGAAGTTGACTTTGCTTGTCATCATTTCGGGGGTCGATAGAATAAGTACCATCGAGCACTGGGTTCGATATAATCGTGTTAGCCCTTATTACCAAATTGCTGGCCTTGTGTCAAAATTTGAAGCTAATATTTCAGTGAATTACGTGGCTCAGTGGCTAACATCGTAAGGATGTGAGTTCGATTCCTGGAGACGCATTGTGTCCTTGGGCACGATACTTAAATTCACGTTACTGCAGTGCACTAAGCTGGCAAAAATGAGTAGTACCTGTAATTCAAAGGGACCAACCTTGTCACATTCTGTCATGCTGCGTTTCCTTAAGAACTAGGTTAAAGGTATGCGTGTCTGTGGAGTACTCAGCCACTACTTGCACATTAATTTCACGAGCAGGCTGTTTCATTGATAAGATTAACTGGAACCCTCGTCATCGTAATCGATGGAGTACCGCTTCAATGTTTCAAATGAAGTTTCATCTGTCTTTACCTTTTGAGTTCAAATTCCGCCGAGGTCGACTCTGCGTTTCATCCTTTCAGGTTCAATAAATGAAGTACCAGTCGCGTACTGGGGTCGATCTAATCACCTGGCTCCCTTCCCCAAAATTTCGGGCCTTGTACCTATATTAGAAGAGAATTAGTAGTTGGGTGGAGGGGCAAACATTGGATAATGAACACAAAATACGGGAAACCAATTAAAATTAAACACGAAATTAAAAGGAAAATCATTAATGTTCATAGTAATTCCTCTCAAGAACGGCCGGGGAAACAGCAGCGGAATGTAAATGATTAAAAAACTGAATAGCAACTCCGAAAGGATGAATGGCAAAGTCGACTTCGGCGGAATTTGGACTCAGAACTTATCGACAGACGAAATACCGCTAATCATTTCGCTCGGCGTGCTAGCGTTTCTTATTTCTTTATTGCCCACAAGGGACGAAACATAGAGGGCACAAACAAAGACAGACAAAGGGATTAAGTCGATTACATCGACCCCAGTGCGTAACTGGTACTTAATTTATCGACCCCGAAAGGATGCAAGGCAAAGTCGACCTCGGCGGAATTTGAACTCAGAACGTAAAAACAGACAGAATACCGCTAAGATCCTCGCCCGGCGTGCTAACGTTTCTTATTTCTTTATTGCCCACAAGGGGCTAAACACAGTGGGGACAAACATGGATTAAGTTGATTACATCGACTCCAGTGCGTAATTGGTACTTAATTTATTGACCCCGAAAGGATGAAAGGCTAAATTGACCTCGGCGGAATTTGAACTCAGAACGTAAAGACAGACGAAATACTGCTGGGCATTACGCCCAGCGTGCTAACGATTCTGCCAGCTCACCGCTTTACTGCTGATATCAATAATTATTTCTACTCTCGGCACAAGACCTTGAAAATTCTTAGCGAAAGGGTTGAGTCGATTACATCGACCCCAGTGGTGACAACTTCGAAATTTTTTCCATCTTATTCATCTTGTCAGTAAAATATATTCTTTCCAGGACTTACTAGTTGCAAAGGATGACTCTGAAACTCTATTCTGGATGGGGGAAAAAAAGAACATTCACCGGTTAGGTATATTAAAATAATGAATTGTAGAATGCTTTCCGCATGGAAACATATTTTTAATTACGAGTTACCTTACTTAATATAGTGAGGAAAAATGAAAAAAAATATATAATCAAGTGTAAGAAACAGTTAAAATGATACTGGACAAAAAAAAGAACATCAGTATTTGGATGCGATGACTTCGGCATGAATGCTTCACTCTTGGCTCTGCGAAATCATTGCCACTTGAATGCACGCGAAATTTCAGTTGCCGAATGCAGAAAACAATTTATAACCAGCTCTAAGAATTACAATGTACAAAGGGATATTAAAAACTCAATGCTGTTATTAAAGTACTTAGTTCCTTGGGGCTACGATCAACCAATTAATATTCTTTCACGATTAAAAAAAAAATGTCAAGATCTTATAAACATAATTAATCGAAGCGTAAAATGAAACACGTTATAGTGTTGAGGCGTGTTTGTTTTGTTTTTCTTTTTTTTTTTTTCCCCCCCTAAGTTCAGTCATAAAAATACAGGTTCGCTTAAATGGCATTCAGAAGAAGAAAAAAATGTCATTATTGTTTATATAGCAAGCATTTGTACTTAGAATTCAAGTAGCATGATATTGGTTAATAAGAGGCTATGGCATGGTACTTTTCATACCTGTACTACCCGGCAAATTCAAGCCCCAAACCTACATAACTGTAAAACGAAATGCCGAACGACACAGCCGCACTTTCACCTTTCTGAAGCAGAAATAGGTGCAAGGCCGTCTTTATAATATAATGCATCATCATCATCATCATCGTGACGATGATGACGACAATGAGTAGTAGTAGTAGTAGGAGGAGGAGGAGGAGGACGACGACGACGACGACGACGACGACGACGACGACGAGGACGACGATGACGACCGAAAAAAAGGTACCTTTCCCGTTTTGAAGGGGGAAAAATTATCAATTATCTTAATTTTGTTCTTCAACCCACATGAAGATGAATTCCTAGCGGGCCACTTTATAAATAGCAGAAAAGAAGTCTCCGTTTCAGTACATTTCAATAACATTCTTATAACTTCAGTTTTATTACCATTTTATTTATTCTAGTCTTTCATAATTTTGGATTTTCATTCTACATTTCCTAATCGATCACGTACTTTATTAGGATTATAATAAAATTCATTTAGGTTAAAGTAGCAGGCACCATACACCTAACACAACTAGCTAATACAACCATCATCATCATCATCACCATCATCATCATCATCATTATTATTATTATTATTATTAGTAGTAGTAGTAGTAGTAGTAGTAGTAGTAGTAGTAGTAGTAGTAGTAGTAGTAGTAGTAGTAGTAGTATTAAGGCGACAAGTTAGCAGAGTCGTTAGCGCGCTGGACGAAATGATTAGTGGCATTTTACCCGTCGTTATGTTCTGAGATCAAATTCCACCAACATCAACTTTGCCCTTGATCCTTTCGGGGTCGATAAGTTAAGTACCAGTGAAACACTGGGGTCGATGTAATCGAATTAGTCCCTTTGTCTGCCCTTGTTTGTCCCCTCTGTGTTTTGCCCCTTGTGGGCAATAAAGAAACAAGAAACGCTAGCACGCCGGGCGAAATGCTTAGTGGTATTTCGTCTGCCACTACGCTCTGAGTTCAAATTCCACCGAGGTCGTCTTTGCCTTTCATCCTTTTGGGGTCGATAAATTGAGTACCAGTTGACTACTGGGGTCGATGTAATTGAATCATCCTTTTCCAGAAACTTTCTGCCCTTATGACAAAATTTGAAACCATTATTGAGATTAGCAGTAGCACAACAGCGGAGGAGGTGGAATTGGTGGCATTGGCGGAGGCAAGGGTGTACGAATTAGCGAAGTAGCCGCCTCTATATGGTCGCTCGCATCATTAGAAAAACAATCAGATCCTTTTCATATCACACTCTACTGCATTGGAAATAAAAAAGAAGGCGGCGAACCGGCAGAATCGTTAAGGACCACAGTTGGAAGGCAGGTGGTCAAAAGGTCATCTCGATTAGTTCTAACCTGGGGCAAACAGGAAAAAAAAAATTATCATTCTCACTAGAAGAACAAAAATTGCTATCAAAATCACCAATATATTCCTTTGTATACGAAAATACAGACACGACATACATAAATTTACATCGCAGCCAAATGGTGCTGGTTTCAATTCCACTACACAGCAACGTCGTCAAGAAAGTTTTCTAGAGCCTCCTGTTGATCGATATTTTGCGAGCTGAAATTCTTAGAGGAGACTGCGAAAGCACGTCTAAGATATATATATATATATATATATATGGAACAAAAACGCAATAGAGAACATTAAAACATTCGACAGACAGACTATACAAAGGTGGACAACTGAAATAACAATTAGAAGGACAGGCAAAGGACAGACGGGTCATTCGTCTTTCTTTCCTCAGTCAAGTTACAGAAGTCACGACCATTTCGGGGAGTTACACTTGTGATGCTTCGATCTGGTTGCCCCTAAAAAGTCTACGCTAAGAGCATTAGTCCCCTATAACTAAGGCTAATGAAGAGGTACCACCATGCCCGAAATAGCAGTCAAAATTGACTCTAAAACCACTTCATGTATTTATATAGCACAGGTGAACATTTAAATGAACAAAGTAATTAGCAAAAAATGAATGGTTAATCCCAGATCGAAGGTTTCTGGCTTAGTGATAAAATACTCTGCTTTCTTCTGCAAAATAGGGGTAGTTTATCCTGTTTAGGCTACATTATTAGCATTATCCTGCGATTGAGAATTTAAAAATCACTTCTTTAACTTTCTAAGACATCTCAACTCTTCTAAAAGCAAACTTCGTTTGTTTGTTTACGTTTGTCGTAATTTGAATTCATATATATATATATATATATATATATATATATATATATATATATATATATATATATATATATATATATATATATATATACAACATACGAATACATACATATACGCACGTATACATATGTGGGTGATATTCATGATGCCTATTTAGGCTGAGACAAATGGCTACAATTTTCCTATCACCACAAAAATCGGTTTGCATCTTTGTTGATGCCATATTAATTCCGAGCATCGTCGATTGTCACAAAGTATTCCCATTTATTATTCAGAGTCCCGTTACAGTTGCTGCTAGCTGTTCGGTCACAGATTTTTTCGATGAAACATTCATTTCAGTAAATCATCAATTCATCTTGTTTGGTATTAGTCACATCTGTATTTGTCTAAATGTATTCCTCTGGCCATTCGGCTTCTTTGAATTAACCCTAAACCTTATGAAGGAGAGTTACACAATCTCCGAAGATTTGATAATATAATCTGCTTATAAAGTTTTCCTTATATGACCGATATCTTTCATTGTTAATGAAACACAGATAGCGTAAATAAATAATTTATGAACAAGCATTCCTGTTTCGCTTTTCTTTTATAGATACATACATTGAAATTCACTCACACCCAGCCACACACAGCCACACGCAGCCACACACACATACGCACACACACACACACACACACACACACATACACATACACACACAATCGAAGTCCATTGATTGTACTGTTGAAAACAAATAAACAACGACGCCGTTATTGCGACATTTCAATATAAACTGAAATATATTTAAAATACATATAAATGGCTAATCTCTTTATGACAAGGATTTAATAAGTAGTAGTAGTTATAGTAGTAGTAGTAGTAATAGCAGCAGCAGCAGCAGCAGTAGCAGTAGTAGTAACAGCAGCAGTAGTAGTAGTAGTAGTAGTAGTAGTAGTAGTAGTAGTAGTAGTAGTAGTGGTAGTAGTAGTAGTAGTAGTAGTAGTAGTAGTAGTGGTAGTAGTAGTAGTAGTAGTAGTAGTAGTAGTAGTAGTAGTAGTAGTAACAGCAGCAGTAGTAGTGGCAGCAGTAGTAGCAGTAGCAGCCGCGGCAGCAGCAGTTGTAGTAATAGTAATAGTAGTAGTAGTAGTAGTACCTGTAGCTGCTGTTGTATTTATTTGTGCCCTTGTCGTTGTTCTTTCGTCCCCTGTCAAACCTGATTGAGGAAACAAGTTTCCAAACGCAATCCTTCTCCTTTTTAGGGTTATTTAAATCTACCACTGTTTTACTTCATGCTACTTTTTTTTTTCTTTCTAAGAGGGGAATTTGAAAGCTACTTCTAGCAAATCTATCAGCCATGTTGAGACTCTTTTGTTTCTTCCTGTTAATGTAATTAACGATGTGAATTACTTCCCCCCACCCAAAATGGTATGTAACATCCTATTAACATACTACAACGGCTACAGGCTGCTCTTTTTATCGCTGTTGTTCAACCCGAGCTCGCGTCTGATATTGCGGGCGTCTGATCAAAGACATTTCTCAACCGTGGTTATTGTATCCCATTTTCCCCAATGTGAAGGCAACCTCGAACCACGTTATCTAACGTGTTCTTTCTCAAAGCTGGTGAGGTGTGATTTTGAATAAGATCTCATTACTATTTCTGGAGGTTCGCGCCAATAAGTAGAGGCTCAGCCACTGCAGATGTGTGTATGTATGTGTATACGTATGTGTGTATGTATGTATGTATGTATGTGTGTATGTATTGCTAGAAGACATTGACACTAATGATAATGTGAATAATGACTATGTCATAATGTTATTGATTATATTTCTAGTTGCTTTAAGTCATTCCTGTTACGAATATCTCCCCACATTTTTCAAACAGGAATATTATAATAGCATTCTGATACACTGCTGCAATATAGTTTACTCCAGGGAGACACTTTGCAGAAGTCCGGCCTGCTGGAAATAGCAGCTAAACAACCACACTCCACTTATTACTTTCTTAACAAAGAAGAAATTTGAATGATGGAGGCCGGAGTGAGATAGAACAGACGGTTACGGATGAAGTGGCTTTCATCACCGGCCTGCTGAAGTGGTGCTGATATGGTGATAGACATCATGATCATCAACAACAGCAACTACTACTACTACTACTACTACTACTACTACTACTACTACTACTACTACTACTACTACTACTACTACTACTACGTTCATGACGTTTGAACTTTCACGCTTTAATATATATCAGCTACAGTAAGTCTAAAACTAATTATTTTCTTCTCGTTGCAGGACAGTGGAGTGGTGTTGCGGCTCGTTACTGTTACGAGATGAGGTGTTTGTTCACTTGTCTCTAGCTCCAGATATTCTCGAGTTCTGAATAGTGTTGTTACTCTGAGAACTGGAGATTGTTGTTCTTGTTGCTGCCTTTGCTGGTCTCCGTTACATTATATTCTCGTTTCTTCGCCTCGTATTTATAGCTTTTCACAGCAAAAGCTCTTCGAACGGCTCTTCGAAGCCGGTATCATCTTTTCAAAGGTACAGGTATATAATTATTGTTTGCTCTCTCATGGATAGCCAGTGCGTGTGGTTTAGTGATTAAGCTGATGCACTCTCAGTCACAAAAATTGCTATGTTGATTCCTGGACCGGACAATGCGTTGTGTTCTGTGGCTGAAGAATCCATTTCCCATTGTTCCAGTTCACTCAACTGTGAATGAGTTCCAGCCGAAGTTAAAAAAGTTAACCGAACGACTGACCGGCGTCCTGTTACAATATCCAATGGGAGACTGATAAATGCAATCATGCAAAAACTCCCGTTGCAATATGTAGAGACCATGTGTGACGATATGGGGGAAATGAGAAACGATCAAAGAAAGCAAGTGTGAAAAGCAAAATTTTACAAGAAATGGCTAAAAGGCATTCTAAAGAAAGGAACGAAAAGATTGATATTTGCAGTTCAGGATGACGTTTCATTACAAATTGAAGAAAAATATTGATTAAAATTTTTGAGACAAGGCCAGCAAAGCAATTCGGTGACCCCAGCGCTTGACTGGTACTTATTTTATCGACCCCGAAAGGGTGAAAGGTAAAGTGGCCTCGGCGGAGTTTGAACTCAGATGAACGAAATGTCGTTAATCATTTTCCCCGGCGTGCTAACAATTCTACCATCGCGCCGCCTTCAAACAAAGAAAAATATTTATTTCTTCATTGCCCACAAGGGGCTAAACATAAAAGGGACAAACAAGGACAGACAAAAGGATTAACTCGATTATATCGACTCCTGTGCGTAACTGGTACTTATTTAATCGACCCCGAAAAGATGAAAGGCAAAGTCGACCTCGGGGGGATTTGAACTGAGAACGTAACGACAGACGAAATACCGCTAAGCATTTCGCCCGGCGTGTTAACGTTTCTGCCAGCTCGCCTCCTTAAAACAAAGAAAAATATTGACAAGTAAAATCTATTGACAAGAAAAGTGTAGATTTTGCGTGAAGGCGCATCACTTTTCCATGTGACACCACAATGTTAAAAAGCAGTAATAACTGAATATGAGCATAGACATGATAATGTGACCGGGATCATCCAACATCAACTGTCAGAATAATGGCGCTTTTTATGAGATCAAATGATCTAAAACACAAACCACAAAAAAATTATAGAGAATGTTAGTGTTAAAGTATTCTGGAATTTGAACATACAAACCAATAATGATAGAACACAGAAAGACAGATATTTTTGGTCCTGTACAAGATGACAACAAAAATCGCCCCCAACTCGACGTATTTCAACAGCGGTGCCTCAGAAAGATCCTAAGAATCACTTATCGAGACAAAGTGACAAATGAAGTCATTCTCCAAGTAGCAAGAATAAGGCCCCTGCATGCAATTGTAACCGAACGACGAATGAGAATGGCTGGATACATACTAAGACTGCCAGAGGAGAGGCTTGCCAAAACGGGCATGGTCTGGATGCCGTTGGAAGGTAAGAAGAGAAAAAGAGGCCGGCCAAGGAAGACATGGCGAAGTACTTCCGAAGATGACCTACACAGAGTGAACATAGCCTAGGAAGAAACCCGCCGGTTGGCTACAGACGGAGATGATTGGAGAACGCTGACTGCCCCGATGTGCCGCTCAAAGGAGGAGGAGGAGGAGGAGATATTTAGAAAAAATTGGCATTATTGACATAGCAATCAAAGCGGCGAGCTGGCAGAATCGTTAGGACGCCGGGCGAAATGTTTAGAGGTAAATCGTCTGCCGTTACGTTTTGAGTTCAAATTCCGTTGAGGTTGACTTCGCCTTTTATTCCTTTTGGGAGTCGATAAATTAAGTACTAGAGAAACATTGGCGCGGGGAGGGGTCGATGCAATCAAATAGTACCCACCATCCTAAATTTCAGGCCTTGTGCCTTCAGTAGAAAGGATTATTGACATAGCAATCCTCAGGGACAAAAAACTAGAAAGTGAAGGGGTGGAAGGAAATATGACGACTACAGCAGACTGGGGAGAGAACTGAAAAAGATATGGAACTTAAAGGAAGAATGTGTAAATCCAATCGAAGTTGACACATTCGACACTAATACTCAACTGGTACTTATTTTATCGACCCCAGAAAAATGAAAAGCAAAGTCGACCACGGTGGAATTTGAACTCAGAACATCAAGACAGACGAAATACCGCCTGGCGTGCAAAATAATAATGATATTCATGGAGGACCCGAAGCTATTCGCAAAAATTGAGGCAGAACTGGGCAGCCTAGTCCAGTCTATGCGGATTTTCTCCAAAGATATGAAGATGGAATTTGGACTCTCAAAATGTGCTGCGATGGCGATGGGACGAGGAAAGCTTTTCAGAACAAAAGGCATATGTACATTATTTAAACAATTTACATTCGACGGATATTTGTTCTCATGTTGTTAACACAACGTTTCGGATTATATACTTTCCAGCCTTCTTCAGGTGTCTTGGAGAAAATTTCGAAGGTATTTCTCGATATTATTATTGTTCAGGTCACTGCTTGGAATCGAACTCAGAATCTTGGGGTTAGTAGCCCGGGCTCTTAACCACTACGCCATATGCCGGTGGGCAATTATGGAGTGAATTTTAGGGCTTATAAATCTAATATTTTCCTATCTTTCCTTAATACCTGTTCCCGCATGCTACTCATATCTGCACTCTGTCTGCTTAAGAGGTTGTTGTGTCCTAGCATATGTGCTGCTTCTTTTAGTTTTCATATTTTCGATCGTAAGACACACCACGAAGAAATGATCAAAGCTTCAATTATGAAGAGAGAGGGTGATTTACGCTAAAATCTATCAGTTGTGGTGGGATCAATTAAGTACTTGGCTGGTATTTTATCGACCTAAAAGGAAGGACATCCTCGTTGACAAAGAATCGCAATGAAATACCGTAAGGTACTTTGTCTCATCCTATAATAATCGTACCAAAATGCGCCACTAAACTTCTTATTTTTCACGTGTACAATTTCTGCCTACTGCATTCAATTTTTAATTAATTGAATATTTTAAAGAAAGAAAAATTGGAATTAATTCAAATGAAAAAAAATTTAATTATAAATAATCATTTTCTATCGCCATCATAATCATATTTTTTATTTTTGTTCTTGCAGTTCTTTTTTTTTTTTTTCGGTAATATAATTTCCATACATTTTTTATTTCTGTTTCCTTTCAGCTTCCGTGTCTGTTGATCTCCACATAGGAGTGATGGAACGACAAGCGTATATGAAATGACTAATAATGAGTAGCTTTGCTAATCAAAAGCGAAGTCTTATTTAATACTTCTCTCGATATTGCATTAATGACCAGATTTTGCCCATTTTGCGTCATTCAATAAATTTATCATGTAATTCATATGAAATATAGAATATAAAAGGTGAGCTAGTCTTCGTTACAGCTGATATTACGAAAGTGATATGAGTCATTTTTCATAATCGGATAGCGTGCGCCCACACGCACACACACAAAAAAAAACACACACACACACTCAGTTATTTAAACATACGCATGTATGTATTATATATGTATACATACGTACATAGAGATAGATGGATAGATAGAGAGAGAGAGAGAGAGAGAGAGAGAGAGAAAGAGACAGACAGACAGACAGACAGACAAACAGATAGATAGATAGATAGATAGATAGATAGATAGATAGATAGATAGATAGATAGACAGATAGATAGATAAATATATATATATATATATATATAGATAGAGAGAGAGAGAGAGACACACAGACAGACACGCAGACAGACACGCAGACAGACACACAGACAGACACACAGACAGACACACAGACAGACACACAGACAGACACAGACAGACACACACACACAGACGGACAGATAGATAGATAGATAGATAGACAGATAGATAGATAGATAGATAGATAGATAGATAGATAGATAGATAAATAGATAGATAGACAGAGATTGATAGATAGATAGATTTCCTAGTTTTTCATCAAACACAATAGCCCTAGTTTTCTTTATCACAAGAAGGACACATAAAATACACAGGTTAAAGACAAGATCTTACACGAAATATGAAAATGTTCTCTTTATCCCTGAACTGCATACAGCGCTGAGCTTTGTCTGTATTTCAAATCTAAAGTTCCATCACAAACGCCCCAGGTACATTAAAATACTAAAGAGAGGAAGGAAATCAACATTGATCAATAATATTTCCATCGCATATTCCTGTGTAAGCTGTTTGCTTCTGCAAGGTTTTTCTAGTTTTCACCCAAATAACGGCTTTAATAATTTGGGATACATTTCCTCAGATAGAAGCGCTGTTCTTTCAAAAGATTTTCACATAAAACTTATCTCGAAGTGGTTGTATGGTGAAACATTTGCTTCACAGACTATATGGTTGCGGGTAGTCCCACTGCGTGGACGTTTGATTGATTTTTTTTTCTACTATAGTCACGAACCGACCAATACATGTGAGTGGATTTCGTAGCGGGAAAACTGAAAATAGCCTGTCATATATATATATATATATATATATACATGTGTGTGTGTGTGTGTGTGTGTGTGTGTGTGTGTGTGTGTGTATACATGCATACATACCTATCTATCTATCTATCTATCTATCTATCTATCTATCTATCTCTCTCTCTCTCTCTCTCTCTCTCTCTATATATATATATATATATATATATATATATATATATATATATATATATATATATATATATATATACGACGGGATTCTCTCAGTTTCCGTCTACCAAATTCATTCACAAGGCTTTGATCATGTGTGTGCATATGTGTATCTCTGTGTATGTGTTTGCCTTCCACCATCTCTCGACAACCTGTGTCGGTGTGTTTACGTCCCTCTATCCTAGTTTCAGCATAAAGAGACCGATAGAGTTTAGTACCAAACTTAAAAATATAAGTACTGGAGATGTTCTGTTTGACAACGAAAAAAGCCATTCAAGGCAGTGCTCCAGCATGACCGCAGTCCAATGACTGAAACAAGCAAAAGATAAAAGATGCAGAGTCCAACCTTTGGACGCTGCCAGCGCAAAAGCATTAGCGGCAACATAGAACTCAACGCATACGATTGCTGTTCCTTGAACTACGCCAGAGTTTCCCAAAGTGGGCATTATTTCCCCACCTCCTGGGAGCAGTGGAAAGTTCCAAGGGGGCGTTGAAAACATGTGGGATTATAACGGGGTAGCGATTAATGGAAAAATAATGGGTTCGTTGGGTTAAGTTTTATTTGTGAAATACAGTTGCTTTGAATTTGCTTCAGAAAGAGGTCTATGTTTATGATGGTTATTTGGGGGTGGGGGCGCTAGGAATGTGACCTCGGTGTCAAGGAAGCGGCAACCCGAAGATAGTTTGAGAACCACTGAACTACACCTTCCACGTGTTCTTACGAACGAGTAATTAACGGAAATGACGTTATTTCATTTTCACAGGCACGTGTAATAGGCTGACCTCCGGAACAAAACGTTTTCTGTCTTTAGGAATTTCCAAGAATTCAAATATTGTCATGGGCTGAAACTGGGACTCAGCGATGGAGTCATGTGCTGACCACCCTGGCTTACTCTTTCGTCTGTAGAGGCGCAATGGCCCAGTCGTTAGGGCAACGGACTCGCGGTCATAAGATCGCGGTTTCGATTCCCAGACAGTGCATTGTGAGTGTTAATTGACCGAAAACACCTAAAGCTCCAAAAGGCTCCGAAAGGGGATGATGGCGAACCCTCCTGTATTCTTACACCACAACTTTCTCTCACTCTTTCTTCCTGTTTCTGCTGTACCTGTATTTCAAAGGGCCAGACTTGCCACACACTGTCTCACATTGAATCTCCCTGAGAACTACGTTAAAAGTATACGTGTCTGTGAGAGTGCTCAGCCACTTTCATGTTAATTTCATGAGCAGGCTGTTCCTTTGATCGGATCAGCTAGCACCCGCGTCGTCGAAACCGATTGAGTGCCACTCTTTCGTCCCTGGTGTGAAAGTGTCAGATGTAAGGTAGGCCGAGACGACTGGAGGTATACCAGTGATTCACTAGGATGTACAGGGCGATCTTTGTATATCAGCATACACTGAGATAGGCAGATCGCATTTAGGTTGCAGTGTCTTCTACTATAGCTTCGGGCCGACCAAAGCCTTGTCAGTTCATTTGGTTGACGGAAACTGAGAGAAGCCCGTCGGTAAGTAGCTTGCTTACCAGCCCCATGGTTCCGGGTTCAGTCCCACTGCGTGGCACCTTGGGCAAGTATCTTCTACTATAGCCTCGGGCCGACCAAAGTCTTGTGAGTGGATTTGGTAGACGGAAACTGAAAGAAGCCCGTCGTATATATGTATATGTATATATATATATATATATATATATATATATATATATATATGTGTGTGTGTGTGTGTGTGTGTGTGTGTGTGTGTGTGTGTGTGTGTGTGTGTGTGTGTGTCTGTGTTTGTCCCCTGGTGTGTTTACGTCCCCCTAATTTAGCGGTTCAGCAAAAGAGACCGATAGAATAAGTACTAGGCTTACAAAGAATAAGTCCTGGGGTCGATTTGCTGTACTAAAGTCGGTGCTCCAGCATGGCCACAGTCAAATGACTGAGACAAGTAAGTAAAAGAGTATATATATATATATATATATATATATATATATATATATATATATATATATATATATATATATATATATATATATATATATGTATGTGTGTGTGTGTGTGTGTGTGTGTGTGTGTGTGTGTGTGTGTGTGTGTGTGTGTGTATGAATATATGCATATATGTATGTGATTATATGTGTGGGAGATTTAAGTAACGGTGCTTTATAGTTACAAGTATTTTGTGATGCATTCATTTCAAATGTGTAATTCTGAAAAACGAAAAATCACGTCTGTCAGTTACTCAGAATTTTAATTAATTTTATAAATTTTGCACTGCTGACTGAAAATATGATATGACGAAGAATTCGTATTAAAAAAAAACAACATATTGGCAAGCATTCCGAATAATCTATATCGTCTTTGCGCAGAGTCTGGCAACTTCAATATGTTAGGTCTTATTTTTAGAATCGAGCAAATAGCCAATACAAGTGATCGTGTTTCCTATAACACCTACATGCATATAATCAATAAATATTGATATTTTTGACTAAACCTTCTTTAGAACAAGTCAATATACAGCAAAAAGATCGTTCTTACTGCTTCAATGCTGTACTGTTTTTCTTTTCGTAATGAATATACTATTTCGTATTTTGCGTTCAGCCTCAGTCTGGGAGAGGCAAGTGGACCTGAGGAGAAGACTTGCCTTCCCAGAGGCGACAGTGGTAATATCACTCAAACCAGGCATGTTCTTACTCTCCAGGAGTAAAAAAGATAAAACAGTCATCGTGGGTGAACTCTCAGTGACTTGTGAGGAAAACTCGATAAAGAGGCGAAATATCAGAACTTAGTCAACGTGGCCCTTGTCAAGAGCTGATGTGAGACTTCGGTCCCAAGAAACAATAAAGCTTTTATAATTTAATACACGCAGAATACGTAACTAAACAGTGATAACTCTATTAAGTCATAAAAAAATGATAATCCCTACCGTCTTTCGTAGTTTAATATAAAAGGATAGCTTAATAACTACGTTATTTCCATCAATCAATATAGGATTAAACACTAACCTTACTAAAACTATAACAAGAGACATTAAAACCAATGTACATTGTATCAGTATCAGAATATCAGGGGTTTAGTTCACTGGTGATCTAAATGAATAGGGACGCTGTGCTAGTGCTATAATTGGTCATCAATTAGGTCCCAAGTTCATAGCTGAGGCTGGAGCTAGGGATCCAAGTTCGCAGCTATATATTAGAGTTAAAATATTCGTCTTGGTGCCTGGTTTTTCTTGTCCTTTTCCCTCTTATCTCCTCTCTCTTACTCTCTCTCACTCTCTTCTCTCGTACTCCCCCCTCTCTCACTCTTACTCTCTACACTCTTACTCTCCTACTCTCTACACTCTTACTCTCTTACTCTCTCACCCTTACTCTCTCACTCTCTTCCCCTCTCTCTCACTCTCTTTCTCTTCCTCTCTTTCTCCCCCATACCCCTCTTCCCTCTCTCTCACTCTCTTTCTCTTCCTCTCTTTCTCTTCCTCTCTTTCTCTTCCTCTCTTCCTCTTCCTCTCTTTCCCCCCATACCCACCTTCCCCCTCTTTCTCCCCCCTACCCACCTTCCCCCTCTCTCAATCCACCTTCCCTCTCTTATACCCACCCTCTCTCCTCTCTTCCTCTCCCCTCCCATACCCATCTTCCCCCTCTCTTACATCCACCTTCCCCTTCTCCCTCCTCGTCAACACCCCCTCATAAGCTCATCCCACCACACCCCAACGCACTCCTACTCTACCTTCCCACTCCACCCCATCCAATTCCTTACACCCACCACCCACCCCTACCCACATACCCCACCCTACCCACAGACTCCTACCTCTATCCCACCCTCAGCCTAACCCACACTCCACCCATGCCTTCCCCACCTCCCAACACCCTCACATCACACCACACCAATACCCTCGCATCACACCACGCACACACTACAACTGACCAACTACTTTCTCCCTTTCTCCCTTCCCCCATTTTCACACTACATACGTCAAGATCACCAGCATTCTACCTCCCACACACAGCCCCTCGTTCCCGATCACCGTTTGTTATCTCCCCCTTTCTTAGCTCTCCTGAAAAAAGAATTTCTAACTTCCGGTCAGTCATTGTTATGATCGGCCATTATTATGATTGACCGTTGACTGAACACTATTCAATTTTTTTCTCCGTGTTTTTCTCCTTGTCTCCGTATTCTTTCTGTTGAAGAGCGTAGCTCGAAACGTCAAAGACTTTCCGTATTCCCGAGCGTCATACTAATATATCCTTTTGTTATTTACACCACCTGTCCTCGTCTGTTGTTATTATTTGTATATTCTCCCATATATATATATATATATATATATATATATATATATACATACATTTTTTGGTACAGGAAGTCATCAACTGTGTAAACAACATGAAATACGAAAACAAACGAGTTAAATACGCAAACAACGAGAGAACGTGACGTACTGTACCCATTTATGCATATATATATATATATATATATATATATATATATATATATATATATATATATACAGAGAGAGAGAGAGAGAGAGAGAGAGAGGGGGAGAGAGAGAGAGAGAGAGAGAGAGAGAGAGAGGATAAGAAATGGAGCAATTAACAGTGAGAAGTGGATCATTGGTCGTTATTTAATTAAGATGTGAGTATGTTTACAGCTGTTTCTGTATATCAAGCTTGGGTAAATTTGTATTTACCTCGTTACAGTTCAGAACGGTTATATGGTAACTCATCTTCATTAAATAACGACCAATGATCCACTTCTCAATGTTAATTGTTTCATTTCTTATCGTCTCTCTATATATCAAACCACGGTTTTACCTTTAAATTACCTGCTACCGTATACCTTACAACAAGGACTTTACATACTGAAGTAATACCAGGAGTGGGTATGAGATCATTTATCCCTTAGAAGGTTACATTACCGCTAACTTATATCTTACACAATATATATATATATATATATATATATATATATATATATTCTTTTGATACTGTAATGACATTTTAAATATATCATATACAAGACAAGAAAGTTGAATTTCTATTTCAAAATTAGTGACATTTAAGGGTAAAGAGTATCGATATGTATCTGGGGCCACTTGAAATTAACACCGAAAATAAGAACTGCTGTAGTAGTAGTAGTAGTAGTAGTAGTAGTGTTGGTGGTGGTGGTGGTTGTGGTGGTGGTGTGTGTGTTTGTGGTGGCGCGGAGGTATGTACTGTGCCAGTGCCTCACTTTATCCACCATTTGTTTGTGGTTCGCTACTCCTGGCGGATGACACCTTTACACCACTCGGGCGACAACCCTTCAGCCCTTGGGTCTGTTTTGGGTAGTCGTTGCTGGTGAGGGTTTGGCACGAACTGATTAGATTTTGGGATCGATCCTGTACTGGACAAGGGTTCTGGATTATTTTTTCTGTTTTTACTTAATTTTTGAGAGCAGTCAGGTTCATTTTTAGTATTCTCGTTTGTGAGAGCAATCGAGTTTATTTCAGATATCCTCATTTATTTCAGATATCCTCATTTTAAAAATCATCTCCGGCTAATCGTTGAGAGGACGTTGGTGTTGCCTTGGTGGAGGCTTGCGATATCTGAGTGCTCTTGTTAAGCATAAGAAGTAACTATTAATTTAGAACCGGAAAGAGTGAAATCATTTACATCTCTGTTTGAAACACGTCGTAGAGGTTGCTATTTTATGACTCTAATCTCAATTCTATATAAATTCAGGTTCGATATAATTTTACATTATAAGCCATTGAAATAGACCCTATCATGACCTGAACATATTATACAGAATTCACCATTCTAAAGCACTAAGGAATTTCAGTGCATACTGATGATACATCTGAATAATATATACGTTGGTGTTCATATTAAAATTAATGGTTATTTGGTTTTATATCACAAATATAATAAAATTATACAACAGTATTGTTGTATTATATTTACAGTAACACGAAGTATTAGGAATCTGGATGTTTATTTAGAGAGGCATTTCCAGTGAAGTCTATCTATCTATCTATCTATCTATCTATCTATCTATCAATCTATCTATCTATATGTCTGTCTCTCCCCACTCTCTTTATCTCTAGACATATATATATATATATATATATATATATATATATATATATATATATATATATATATATATATATATATATATAGGTTGTAAAAAAAGATAGAGATCTATGCAAATCAAATTTTATATATAAAAGATTTACACACTCATACACACATACGTATGTATGTATGTATGTATGTATGTATGTATATGTGTGTGTATGCATATATATGTATATATGTGAATACATACATACATACATACATACAGACATACATACATATTTACACACACATACATACATGAATTATTTAATAAAATTTCGACCCATGTCCATGCAACTTGTTTCGTTGCTACGTAGAATGAATCTAACTTGTCAGTCATCTTGATCTCCAAATGTCTTCGAACTAACTTCATTCTACGTCGCTATGAAACTTTAAAATGCATGGAGCAGATTCAGTCTGTTATTAAATAATATATATAATTCTTACCAAGATTTCTGAATGCCACATTCTTTTGTTTGTCTACTAACTCGTAAACATATATGTGTGTGCCCATGTACGTGCGCGCATATGCGTATCGGAAGATTCAACGAACGAGTCTTTCAGAACAAGAGCTGTCTGTATATCCATCATCCTGAATACTTGACCCTTTATCGGCGCCAGATCAGACTACTGGAAGTGTTCCACGCGGAAGGACAAGTTACAACATACCGAAATCCTCCTGGAGGCTGGAATCTTCTCCACAGGGATGGCCGGTGCGGTCGAATCTGAAAGTAAGTCACACAGACGTTCAAAACTTGAATATTGTAATCATCTCAAAGGGTCACTCCTTTTAAGTGATGTCCCTCCTAATAGGTTGAAAACCCCGGCTATTAATCGGAAGGTGTAGAGATCCGTGTGTGATGCAGGAGTAGGACGCTTTGATACTGAATATAAGAAACTGCATGAAGACAGGAGGAGACGTTGTCATCGACTCTCGGCGGTTGTTGTTCGGAGTCACTTTCAGTGCCATCAGCTCCACAAGATTCGTATCAGTTTTGCATATAAAGAAAGAATGTGAGGGCACGTGGCTTAGTGGTCAGCTTGTTCAGTTTACGATCGGGTAATGATGAGAGTTCAGTTCTCGACGACTCGTTACATCCTTGAGCAAGATACTTCATTTCACGTTGCTCTAGTCCACTCGGCTGGTAAAAATGAGCCGTACTTGTATTTCAAAGGATCAGCTTTGTCACGCTGAGAACTCCCTTAAGGGTACGAGTGTCTGTGGAGTGCTCAGCCACTTGCACGCTAATTTCACAAGTAGGCTGTTCCGTTGATTGGATCAACTGGAACCCTCACCGACGGCGTGCTTTTATATAACACAGAGGTACTACGTGAATACGTGCATATTATTCATATCGACATATATGTATGGATAATCGTTTATTGTTCTTACAAGTTTCAACTCGAGAGCTGCGACCATGCTGAGGGTATCTCAGTTCAGTATTTTATGATGTGATTTCATTCTACAGAAAATCATCAGCGGGAAAAGTCCGGTCACCACAATCTAGCTGCCACGATATATAGAATTACAGCATTTATTCGGATATTGATGTTGCAAATAACCAGCAGGTTTATTAAAAATGAATCATTTGCTACGGAAGTGGTATTAATACTAAAAAGTAATCTTTATATCTAGCTTAACATGGATGTCTTGATAGAAAACCGAATACTGCGTTGTTAGCCTTGAAAAATCCTCTGATAAAGGCGCTTGGTCCATAAAAGCTCAAAAATAGATCGCAACAGATGGGAATAGTCTGTGATGGGCGCCAGAATTCTCCTATCTCGTAATTTCATTCTACTGGAAATCATCAGTCGGAGGCCTCAGTTCTACACAATTTCCATCTCACAGATTCACCCCGAAAGCATTGGTTGGCTTGGAATTATATCAGAAGACATTTTGTGCCAAATTGTGCAGAGAGTAAGGGAATCAGAAACTACGTTGTTACGAAGTCAACTTCTTAACCACTGTTCCATGCCTGAATATTTTATGAAGCAGTGAAGAGAAACAATGAAGCTATGAAATCAATGTTTTTAGAGCGTCGGACGAAATTATCTTATGGTTTTCATTCTGGCAGCCTCTGTTCTCACATCGATATCCCTCCGAGTTCGACTTAGTTTTCCATTCGTCCCGGTCGTTCTGGCGTAAATGACATAGCAGCGAACAAAATACCTTTCGTTATTTTTTTCCGCTAGCTGTTCACAGATTGGGTTCAAATATTCTTTTCCGCTCTAGACACAAGGTCCGAAATTTTGGAGGAGGGGGCCAGTCGATTAGATTGACTCTAGTACGCAACTGGTACTTAATTTATCGACCCCGAAAGGATGAAAGGCAAAATTGACCTCGGCGGAATTTGAACTCAGAACATTAAGACAGACGAAATACCGCTAAGATACCGCCCGGTCTGCTAACGTTTCTTATTTCTTTATTTCCCGCAATGGGCTAAACACAGAGAGGACAAACAAGGACAGACAAAGGGATTAAGTCGATTAGATCGACCTTAGTGCGTAACTGGTCCTTAATTTATCGACCCCGAAATGATGAAAGACAAAATCGACATCGGCGGAATTTGAACTCGAACGTAAAGACAGACGAAATACCGCTAAGCATTTCGCCCAGCATGCTAACGTTTCTTATTTTTTAATTGCCCACAAGGGGACTAAACATAGAGGGGAGTAAACATAGAGGGGACTAAACATAGAGGGGACTAAACATAGAGGGGACAAACAAGGACAGACAAAGGGCGTGCTAACGTTTCTGCCAACTCGTCGCTTTAGATTGGGTTCAAATATTGCCAGGGTTTCAGCGCTATACTTAATGCATCGCCCTATTTCCAATAATCATCTTAAGACCTAGATGGATTTAAGGGATATGCACCAGTTGCAAGTATACCAGTCAGATTTAAGGGGTGGATGATTGTTTTCCTCCCTTCCACTTCCCCACTAGTCTCGCTGCTCCTTAAAGGGTCATAGGAACTCTCCTGCCCTCCGCAATAAAAGATTAAGAGAAATACATACATATGCAGACTTCATTCAACGTGACGCTGCAATTTCATTTCAATCGAGATGACTATACTCTCCGTCGGAGTAATACTGTACACATGCAAATATAAACACATACATACAAACACACACACATCCACACGTGTGTGTGCATCTTTATGCATACTTACACATACACTAACACACACATACGCACATATTTCAAACAAGAACATTTATGTCGATCTTATGCTTTCCTTGCGAAAATATATTCAGTAGACTTAACTTCACTACATATCTTCATGCATGCCGTTCTTTATTTCACTAAAACCAAGAAACATATTAAAACTAAGAAAGAACTATGTTTCTTCACAAACTTTTAAAAGACATTACTTACGTGCGCACACGTATGTGTCTCTAGATGTCTCAAGATCTCTCTCTCTATCTCTCTCTCTCTCTTTCTCTCTCTCTCTCTCAAGATCTCTCTTTCTCTCTCTCTCTCTCTCTCTCTATCTATCTATCTATCTATCTATCTATCTATATTTCTCTATCTATCTATCTATATTTCTCTATCTATCTATCTAACTATCTATTTATCTATCTGTCTGTCTGTCTGTCTGTCTGTCTATCTATCTATCTTTATGGACGGACGATAGACACATCGGCTCCGTGTAAGTTTGCCTTTTATGGCTTTAAAAAGTTGTTTTGGGATTATATTTCCTATGTAAAAGTTGTGCAACAACTGATACATTCAGTTGTACAATTTATTTGCCCGGGAAATCTGCCCTGTGTGGCGTGTTTGCCGATTTTGTAAAATTGTTTTCGGCTTACTTAGCCATATTTATTTTGAGGACGGCGTCTTCAAACCATGCAGACGATCTCATAAAGAACGCCGGTCCGCATAGCAACTCTTTCGAAGTTGATTTCCTTACACTCCCTTCACCACAACTTCATGAAGGAGAGAAGTCTCATACAGGTGTAGGAACGACACGCAGGTTTATTTGTTGAAAGACACAGACACACACAGACATGCACACAGACACACACACACACATATGTATATTATTCTGTTTTATATATATGTAAATAGATCTATATATGTACATACATCTACGTGCATGTGTGAACTTGTG